>NW_017307981.1:0-1237 GCF_000935625.1 Nanorana parkeri
ATATATTTCGCTATCACAACGATCGGAGTCAGAATAGGTATTGATTTTAATTTCTACATGTACTGCCTGCAAACTTTTGCTGTACTTTGATGTATTATAAAGAATAAAAAGAAAAAAACAAAACAAAAATACACCAGAGAGCATAGCTGCTCTGCCACCAGCGGTTTTTCAGCCGTTTGCAATCTTCCAAAATGAAAATATCAGTTTTAGCTGATAAGTATCTACAAGGTAAAAACACAAATACACTAAAATAGATCATTTACTCACAAAAGGCATGGACATCAAAATAGGGCACCCATTAAGCCTTCCCCCTAACCCCAGGGCTGAAAACAGTTCAGTACACATGAGTTTTAATCATTTTATGCTCCACTGATAATTCCCCCGAATGCCCTTCCACCATCTTAGCAGAGCACCTAATGGGAAGTTTCAAGTTGGTGCCGAAATTTTGAACAGATGAGAGCTGGTAGGAGCCCTGAAGTATAAATGAAAGGTCACGCAGAGTTTGAGTGCTCATGGCCCCTACAAAATCTATTTTCCAACATGGCCTCCGACAACAGATAAACTAACAGGCTTGACTAATCCCACTCGGTGCACTATTCACAACATGCAAACATCAGTGGCCTTCTCCGTATAATGTTCATAAGTCTCTATTACACTGTGAATAAAAAGGAGTTTCCCAACCTCACAATAGCACAGCGCCACTCAAGTATGAGCTAAGCCCCCAAAAGTGCCCTCCAGCCTATTTAATGCAAGGGCTGGTAGGTAGAGCACAATGATTACATAAGCCAGTCCATTAGCCGCACTACTGACACTCACAAAACTCCATTCCCTGAGCATTAAACAGTTCTCATGAATTCATTACACCCCGCAGTGGCATAATTTATACCCCCAATAACATTTGTATGTAGCTGACAATTCAATTCAAGCTCAGACAGTGAATCTATTGTTTGTGCTCCACATCCTCTGTATACTGCACTATCATCCTGTTAATCAAGTAATGAAATAAAAAAAATCACTCATCCTGGGCCCATTAAAAGATCAATAGTGCCCTCCTGCAGATACAACAATCCTCTCAATTCTCAAAGATTAGAAAACCATGATGCAATATAAGCAGAACATTATAATAAGCACATTTACAGGCTAAAGAAACCACTGGTGCACACAACAGCTAAGTAAAAAGTTTTCAACTTGGTGTCACTTTTAATAAATTTAAATGACTTCTGTTTTTAATAAACTT
>NW_017307981.1:1263-14680 GCF_000935625.1 Nanorana parkeri
TGCATCCTGGTGTATATGGCTTGCAATTATGAAATAAAATATACTATAAAAAAAATAAATTGCTTTATTGCCCCTTTGGCACCTTATCTCTTTTATTATACTCCCTTATCTTCTGGTTGTGCTCCTCTTCTTCAATAAAGCCAGAGAGCCAGCACTGGAATTACAATTACATAAAACAAGGGGACTTCCACTGTTGGCCTCTCCTTCTGAAAATGCTAGTTGCCTGGTTGTTATGCTAACCCTCTGACTTTAGTAATTTGCCTTCGACTCAGAACAAGTATGCATTAAAGGGTGCAAGAACAGAAAAATGCAGTTGATCCCACCAGAACTTCAGTATCCTTTTAACTAGGGATGCACCAATACCAAGTACCGTACTCAGTACAAGTACATGCACAGATACTTTTCCAGCTCCAAGACTGGACTAGAGAAAAATTCAAAAAAGTTAGGAGGCAACGGTCATTTTTAAGGATCATATGGAGCTCCTGGATTTGTACATCTGTTTTAATGTATGATTTTTTGTTAATAAATACACTTAGTGGCCAGATTATTATGACCACCCCATCAGTACTTCGTTGGGCCACGAGATAACTCCATGAGATGACTCAGTTGGTCCGCCTCGTGACTCCACGAGATGTTGAAAGGTGATGCGAGGAATCTGACACTGCACTGTTGCCCTTCTGTTGTCTTGTACCAGACTTGCCACTCTCCGTTCTGCCCTCACATTGACTAGTCGCTGACGGCCACAATTCGCACGTTCAGACCCAGATTTACAGCTGACAGTCCAGTCTTTAAAGGAGAACTATGGGGTCAGGGCTTTTCCCTATAGTTCTCCTTAGGGCAACGGGAGAACACAAACTAGCGTCCTCCCGTCACTCTAGGCTCAGTATACCGCGAGCTACAGCTCGCGGTATACTGAGACGCCGCAGACGATCCCGACATCGATGTCTGGATCCACCCAGCTGCGTGAGTGACAGCTGGCTCTGCCTATCTAGGAGGCAGAGCCAGCTGTAACCACCCCCTCCCCCATCCGTTACGCCAGTCAGCGCTGGCGGATCAGAGCGGGGAGAGGGGAATCCAGCCCCTCCCCTGTCACGGCAGAGAGCCGTGACAGGATCGAGAGGTGAGCGAACCCGGTATGTGTTTGCTCACCTCCCGATCTACTGAGCCGACCTGTGACAGTCTCATTGTCACAGGTCGGCTAGAACTATGGAGGTGAGTGAAAAGCACTCACCTCATAGTTCTCCTTTAAACACTTGAACAACAGCTGCTCTTGAACATTTAACAAATTCTGCTGTGTTGCTGATACTCGCTCCATGGCTCTGAGTGCCTACAATCATCCCACGTTCAAAGGATGTTAAATCGCGTTGTTTACCCATATCTTCAGAAAAAAAATCACTTCTACTGTCGTGGTTAAGAACCTGCTTCCCTATTTATAATGGTCTGGCCCTCTAGCGACTTCAGCGGGAAATTATAGCTATTTTGCCTACAAACGTCAGGTGGTCATAATAATCTGGCCACTCAGTGTATATATGAGGGATGCAGTGATACAATTTTTTCAAGTACAAGTACTGGTACTTGTCCAAGTACTCACAGATACCAATTTCTGATACATTTTTGTTTATTGTCATGTGACAGTTTTTCTAAAACAATCCAGACTAATGATTTCAGGAAAGTGGTGGAGCGCCAGAGCTAGGTCCCAGCTGCAACCCTGGTAGTTTTTGTGAAAATGCCAAGTATCGGCACCGATATTTGAACATCCCTACTTTTAACTTCCTGTGAACTGAAATCTCCATAGAAACAGTACAATACGTGAGCAAGTGTCACACTAGGACAGGAAGTGTTGAACTAGCTGTATCATCAGATTGATTGATTGATTGAAAAACAAAAGGGGAATAAAGACTAACAAAACTAATGCAACCACCTCAACTGAGGACTGGTAGACTGAAAAATATTACATATTTGCTCATGGGGCTTTTATGTGCATTCCGGGATGCTTGGAGCATGAATCCCAGGTGTGCCCGTTCAGATGCGGCCACTGTGCCCATTCAAGTTAATGACAGGGTGACAGCAACCACATCTGTCTGTATTTAATGCAAGGACAGCAGGGAAATTCCACAGCCGGAGGGAAGGGAGAGAGTGGTGAGTGGTTGCCATCACAGGATCAAGTGAATATTTCCTCTTTACTTTAGGCTGGGTTCACACCTGGATGACCACGTTTTAGTGCGTTTCTGCATGTTTTTATGTGTACGTTTTCTGCACATAATTCAGATTGCACGTTTTTGTGAGCAGATTGTAGCTCATTGACATGAATGAGCAAACGTGTGTATAAAAAGCGCAAAAATACAGCAAACGCGCGGTTTCAAGCATTTGCTATTAGGCCTATGGGGACAAAACGAGCTGTAAAATGTCAAAAAAAAAAGGAAGCTCATTTCCTTTTTCCAGGGACAGGCGTTTTGTTAAATTGTGACAAAACGCTCAGATGTGAACAGGGCCAAAGAAATGATTGGGATTTTAGGCCTTAAGACCCTAGAGAAAAACAAGCACTTAAGTGCGGGAGTAGCCCCACTGCAAGGGTTATGTTTTCATATGTCTGTTCTTCTTTAACCTGCCGATTTTACTTAAAGAGTACCTTGTGATCCTGCTATGAAGGTTCTTGTCCAGGCACTTCCCGTTATGGGGTCCCAACTGTGCTTCTGCCTTGTCTCCCTGTCACAAGCTTCCCTGGTTGAGCCAGGTGGCTTTGCTGACACACACTGCAAAGGCATGGCCCCTGCTGTCAGGATGGCAGTCCACAGCAATGATGTGCAGCCACAAAAAATAAATAAATTGTCTGAAATTGACTGAATGAAGTAAAATGTACTGGGATGCAAAAAAAAAGTTTTAAAACAAAAATTTAAAAAAAATATTTTCTGAAAAAGAAACCATGGCAGCTTTTTTTAGCGTTAGGTTTGTTTTTCTATTATTTGGAATAGAATTGACCTGTAACAAACAAGCGGCAAATAACTGTGCTGTTTTAAATTAAATATATCCAGTAATAAAGGTGGTCCGTCATGCAACTCTTGTACAATCACTACCACGGTTACACAGGAACCCCCCCCCTTCACAACACATTATCTAGTATACCATATCAGTTCTTCCCACATCTTTTGTTTTGAATGCAGCTGTCGTGGGCTTGTTATCAGCACCGAAATTCATTATACTGTGAGAAGGCAGATCATAGCCAACAACAACGTTCTCATGACTAAGCCAATAGGCACATGCAAGTGAGCCAAATGGGTCTCGCCTCAATGGAATCCGACATGACCAACATTTTACATCGCTTACAATCTTGTTATCAAGTAAACCAATTTTCCTCTCCACTTATAAAATCCTGGGGGAAAGGAAACTTTTCTGTCTGCGTACTGTGGAAATGTGATTTTTCTTTCTTTATTTTCTGTAATAAAAGCTGAACTTCAAGAAAACAGCTAAATACACTGTTGAAATACACACATGGTTACGGTTTTAACGTTGAAGGGATGTGTAATTCTCTGCAGCCACATTTATAATAAAAAGATACCGCTGGCAAAAAAAAACTAGCAGGTTTGGGACCTGCACTCCAGTTGCATCAGCAATCTACCCAAGCCATTCTCATCCAGGGTTTCATGCAAACCTAGGGTCCCTCAAGAGGACGCTAGGGGTTCCTTGAGCTGTGGCTGATTGACCTCTGCCTGCATAGTTCCAGGGCCAACACCATTCCTGCATTTGTATTTTTTGTATTTTTTTGTTTTACTAACCACCAATGTACCCAATGGTCTCCATTGACCCCCAATGCATTGGTATTAGTAAGGGTTCCCTGAAACCTGAAAATCATGTTAGGGGTACAAGGGTTGCAGCCAGAGGGTTGATCTAGATTAGCATTCATAGTTCCAGAGCCAACACCACTTGACAAAACCAGTAGGTTGCATTTTCTCTACTAACCACCAATGTACCCAATGTTCCCCATTAACCCCCAATGAATTTTATATTAGTAAGGGTTCCCTGAAACCTTAAAAATATATTAGGGCTACAAAGGTTGAATGCTAATCTAGATCAACCCTCTGTCTGCCATAGTTCCAGAGCCAACACCACTTGACAAAACCAGTAGCATGACACCAGTAGGTTGCATTTTTTTCTACTAACTACCAATGTAACCAATATTCCCCATTGACACACACCCCCCCATGATTATATTAAGTGTACAAAAGGGTGAGAGTGCTAATCTAGATCAACCCCTAGCTTGCTGACTGTACAACAAAAAAGTAATAAAATGAATCAGTGAGCTCATCTCACAGCTTTTTTTAGTACACGTGTACGGCTAGACGGTCCAACTGACTCCAAGCGCTGGCCCTCCCACTCAGGGCATTACAGGAGGATGATATCAAGGCAGTTTTTGGTACTTCAAGTAGCTGAACTTAGAAATGTATTTAATAAAATGTATTTTAATATACAAGTATATGTAAACACTAGGATTTAACTCTGCTATATTCTTGAACATATTGGTCCCCATTCACCCCCAGGAGTTTTGTCGCTCAAACGTAAGCGCAACAAGATGCTCAAGACAAGGAGTCTCATTTACATCCATGCCCCATGTTCACAGCCAAGCATTTTGTCGATGGAAAAATTAGCTACTTTTTTGGCAGATTACGGTACTCTGGTACCATAGACTTCAACGGGAAACTTCATGCAACAAAATGCTCAGTTGCGAACAGAGGCCATAGAAATGAATGGGATTCCTTGTCTTAACTTTTTGTCACACTTACCTTTGAGCGACAAAATGCTAAGTTGTGAACAGAGCCTGAATGTTTAATATCAAAACCATTTAACATTTTTAAGTCTGCAGTTTTCATAAAAATAAATAAATCAGGTGATCCTATCTTGAAGGCCCTTGACATCCTGTTACACAGCGACATCTTCCAATTCTGCTACAGTATTGTCAACCTTTAACATGGGTGTTTTATGGAGACAAGGGGCCATTTCAACTCACATTACACAGACATGGTAAACTGATGTCACCATCTGGAAACATGCCATGAAATATGCCATCCAGCTATCCCTTCAGTGCCTTAGAAAAAAAGTATTCGTCCCCAACAGTCTTCAGTGTCTTGTAAATCAGGAACTTTCTGTCGTAAGTACATATTCCAGTAGTACCCTGGTGTGTGATGGCTTTTCGGTCACTTGTTTAATCCGAGTGGTTAATGACCAGTATATAACAGAGGACAGCCCTGATTCCTAGAATAGGAAGAGGGCAATTTCTATTGACAAAAGCATTAGAAGACTGTAGGAAAGCAGTTAAGATAGGCTAGACCGGCTTTACCATTAGACACATGTCTATTTGGCTTGGCCCTGTACAATTATCAACCACACTTCTTCCCCTTATCCCCTCCTCCCCCCCCATCCTTATTTGGGAATAGTCATCTCATATAAAATCTCGTATGTATTACCATACTATTCTAAACCAGGCACAGTACAATAAAGCTATGACATGCCAAACCCAAGTTAAGTCAGTGACCATTCAGTGGCAGTACATGTACCTATAAAATTAAAATCGGTCAAATAGTATGCATAACATAGTAGAGTCATTGACTCTGAACAAGCATCAGAGATAAGAAATTCTGACAGTATGTTTGTTCTCGGTGGGTAACAGAGATGAATACAGAGATGAATCATTCCCATTAACTACGAAAATTTCGCTGACAGATTTACTAGCCGAGCTCGGAAACCAACAATGTAGATTTCTTTTTAGAATATACATCATGTAGATAAATATCCACAGCAACCTGTCTGGTTTCACGTTTCATCAGTTATTAGTTATTGTTGCACTTCACTGTCCTGAATTAGGTATACAATTGTCATGGTGCAACTCTATACACTTCAGTGCTTTCTACGTCACTGAACTGGAAGTATGCAGATCAGGAGTTCTGAATTTACTAGGAGTTCCCTGCCTGCCTATTCAAGGTCAGTGACTCAAAAGTAATGAAGCTAGAGAACTAGCATTTTCAGAAAATCACGAACTGCAGATCCTTTATTACTTCAGTACAGGTTTCTCTTAGGAGGGTTCTGCACCAAGTTTATTCCACATAAAGATTAAATTTTGTCCTGAATTAGGTATACAAATTGCCATAGTCTATACGCTATAATACTCTGCCTTTTGTTTTATAACAACTGGACAGAAAAATGGTTACATCAAATCGCTCTTGCTAGGGGAAGGGAAATTTAGGGCAACCATACATATGCAACGATAAGCCAACCTGGCCAACTGTCAGACCAGGAAATGACCATAGGTCTATGATTAAAGCCAAGTGAACTTTGTTTGAATCAGCTTAATAAAGTCCAGGTCCATCATTACAAAAAAGGCAAAATCTTACAGTCTGTTTATTGTATATATTAAAAAAAAAAAAACAGCCACAGCCTGGGTAGACAAGCCAGTCCCCTGCCAGCATGCTGCAGATAAGCACCACTGCTCTTTGTGGAAGCAGCAGTCTCTCTGAAGAGATTGAACATGCCCCCTGCTGAGTCAGAGCTAGTGCTTTCCGAACAGCAGTAAGGATTAGCTTAAAAAGAGGTCTAGAGCTGAATTAGCAGCAGGCATGCTGTACCTCTTTAGGAAGACTACTGTTTCCACAGAGAGAGAGCAGTGGTCTTTATCTGTAGTATGTTGGCAGGGGACAGGCTTTTCTACTCAAGCTGTGGCTAGTTTTTCAAGAAAACAGACCGATAGGCTAGGTTCACGCTGTTACGATATGGTGATACATCATGCACATTGGTGCGTGTTCTGCTGCGCACTTAGGTACGTTACCATTCATGTCAGTGTGTTACCTACCACACCAAATCGCACTAAAAACATGCACATACATGCACACACAACGTATGTCCTTTAGCAAGGTGCTGTGGGGTGCCATAAAGCATTAATGACATTGCAGCTTACCATTGTGCACACCTTTTGTTTTGATGTACCTAGAATATTTAAGCTGATTTAAACCAAAAGTTCAATGGAGGTTTAATGACAAAACTTTAAAAGTAGCAACGGAGGCAATGACATAATCATTGCAGAACCACTCCCCCGCAAATGTTTATAGTCAGTCAGACGACTAGGATGACCAATCCATACACATGGATTTAAGTATGGTGTGACCACTGGATCATTTGCTAATCAACCTTGGTTAAAGAATTTTAAGAGCATTTTTCCCCATAGACTAATATTAGCGTTATAAGCATATACTGAGATTGTTAAACACGTGATAATAAATACAAATGTATATCCATTTGCAGTAGGGCTGTCACAAACAAAAAAACATGTAATTTTATACTGCACGGACCACTGTTATAAGAGTGCCAAACATATTTTCCAAATGAACATTAACACCAGTTACTTTCCAACAAGAACAGTTAATAGTCTCTACACAATTTACACTGTAAAAATCACAACTACATGCCCCGAGTTATCAACATTTGTTTCCATCTGTTATTTAGTTATGCTGCATTATAACTGCCACAGTAAATACCAAAAATCATGCAAGAGGAACAAAGTTATACCCAGGCTGAGCCTATTGGAAGCAAAAAAAATTACACTTTAAATAATTACACCAGAGAGAGACACTTCTGAACATCTTTTAAACTTCTGTCAAATAGTAATGGAAATGAATGGGCTGCCAACAAACCACAAAAGACCAAAAATATGACATGCAACATTTTTGATGCACGGTAGTGTGATCAAAACTGGTCATTGCATTGGGGTGTCATTGAAAAGAAATAGAACCGTATCACACTAACAGGTGTATGTTGTGATCCCATGTGTTGTGCTAATGCACGTTACCGCAATGGATAGGTGAAAAAGGACAACTGACAAAGCTAACATATCAGGACAAGGATCCTTAATTTTCAAAAAATGTACAATTAGATATGAAAATTGGGGTCACATGACTAAAATAACAATCCTAATATATGATCAGTCCAGTTCCTTTATTTTGTTAAAAGTGAATAGTTAATATGAACCTCACAAGGCTGCAGGTTTGAATTTCATCCCGTGAAACCACACTAAGGAACGGAGGAGTTGATTTTTCTATAAATAACTTTTGAAACTCTATAGCAAATGATGCTCTTGGTTCATTATGGACCCTTTACAGAAAGGTGAACTATAATAAATTTAGAAATGACTCACCAATGACCTGTTTATGCCATTATTGTTCAACTTGAATTTTTGCTTTGAGTCCCAGGTCTATTTACTGTAACATATACAGGGTTACAAAAAAAAAAAAAAAAAAAAAAAAAAAAAAAACACACACAACACTTGATAAAAAAACACCACCAAGGACAAATAAGTCTCTCTTTTCAACCCTTTTTCCCCACAGCTTTCCCTCCCAGCCACGGAGTTCACATTCTACTAGGTTTGCAAGCTTCTCTAGTGTCAAACTGCATGCAACCAATGCATTCTTAGATTTCCCTTAAATAAATAAAAAAATGATTAGGATTCATAATTATTATATATGATTTAAAGTGACATTAAACCCTCCCATTTTTCCCCATTGTAATGCTGCTTTAAAAGGACTTGCCTTAAATGATGCCTCTTGATCCGATCATCATCTTCCTTCCACTTGTTTCCAACAGTCCCTCCATTCACTTCTGAGTTTCTCCTCTTCTTCCCACCGTTGATATGGACTGCGCATGCGCCCACCCAAATCCTCCTCCTGCACGGCCTTTCGCGACCTGTGTACTTCAGCCGGAAGCGAGCGGCGGAGACAGGTAAGTATTTACCTGTTTGGTAACTTTTTTATGTTTTTGCATATATGTTTTTGTTAAAAAAACAAAAAACTTTTTTTAGAGACTTTAATTCTACTTTAATTAGCACCAACAGTTTGTGGAGCGCTTTACAAAATGGAGGGAGGCCCAACAGTACAGTGTTCCCTGAAGGTGTAGAGAGAGAAAGAGCGAGAGAGATCGCGTGTGCATTAGGGCTGCAGCTAACGATTATTTTCATAAATCGATTAGTTGGCCGATTATTAAGTTCGATTAACCGCACCCCTGTTCCACCACTGCACCCCTATTCCACCACTGCACCCCCATACACCTGGTCCACACTGCACCCCCATACACCTATTCCACCACTGCCTCTCCACACAGCTGTTCCACACTGACACCTGGTCCACACTGCACCCCCATACACCTGGTCCACACTGCACCCCCATACACCTGGTCCACACTGCACCCCCATACACCTATTCCACCACTGCCTCTCCACACAGCTGTTCCACACTGACACCTATTCCACCACTATATCCCCGCACACCTGTTCCACACTGCAGCTCCGTCCACCACTGGCTTCAGAAGGTGGGCCCTCGATTGTCGGCGGGCCAGCGACGAGTGAGGGAGATCGCGTCAGGAAGTAGAGCAGCGGCGTGCGCGGCTTCAGCGTCCTGTGCGGTGGGCGTGGCTTACGCGGCCTGTGCCGTGGGCACGGCGGCCGCAGCGGGAGCAGCGTGTGACGTGTGGCTCAGGCCGCATGTGGAGCCCGGAACAGCCCCGAACAGGCAAATCAATCGATAGCCGACGAATCGACGATCGAAAACGTTGCCAACGTTTTCAATCGTCGATTTTAATCGACTAAATCGATTAACTGTTGCAGCTCTAGTGTGCATGCAATATGTTTCTGCCATGGCTTGAATATGCTCCACATTCACCCATGGCACTATAACACCCAGAGATAAAATCACAAGACTCAAGCTCATCATCTCAAACTGTTCAAAGGGAACTATCATAAATCATAAAAAATGCAGACTAGCTCCAGGCCTGTACACTTGACTGGAAGTGAAGTTGCTCCTCCAAAACTAGCAGGCCATCAGTCCTCAATAAGTGGACACTGAGGAAGGTGCATTGCTGCATTACAGAGTCCTGTATATACTAATGTCTCCAAACAATGAAACCACTAGCTATATACTGTATACACAAAAAACACACATACACTGCCGTTCCATACAGATCGTTCACAGAGATGAGAGACAACCGGAAGCATGGGATGAACGATTATGGTTTTATAAATTTACTTTGGCATAGTTCCACTTACCCCGTCACTCCAAAACACATCTAGATAAAGTTTAGATGTACTGTGCTAGCTTGAAGAAACAGTAGTACGTCAACCCATTTTAACAGGAAACCGATTAGGAAGTGTATTTTATCTGGAGTGGAAGGAAATTCTACCTCTTTTACGCAGCCTTTCAGAGAGCCATACCATCTAGACTAAATGGGTCATCATGAAAGCATTTGAAAAGATAAATATTCCTAAAAGGGGGAAATGGAACTAAAACTCAATTTTAACAAAGAGGACTGAAGTCAATTTTGGCACACATGGTCATTTTGGCACATGCTCCCTTCTCAAGTCACCAACTTTACTCCCATGTCCTCTCCAGGCTGTAGAGAAGAAGGAACATTTTTACACATTGGTAGACATGTTGTATAGTAAAAAGACTTTGGGTTATAATTGAGCAAATGACATACACTACTTTAAAACAACCTCTAAGAAGGAATCCTTGCAAGGCCCTCCTGAAAAGAAAAAAAAAAAACCTGGATGGCCAAAGAAAATATAAAAAATAATGACGTGGAATGTGCAGGAAGTCAAAACAAGTTTACTGAAGGCATTCGAACAAATGCTGAGCAAGTGCCTGAAGGGATGCTGTACTCTGCTCTAC
Source organism: Nanorana parkeri (assembly GCF_000935625.1). NCBI lineage: Eukaryota > Metazoa > Chordata > Amphibia > Anura > Dicroglossidae > Nanorana > Nanorana parkeri. The sequence continues at coordinate 11,961 of NW_017307981.1, forward strand.
ATCCTCCCTCATTTTCAGGAATGCCATGAAGGAAAACAGATTTAATGTAATATTATTCAGGTTGCACTACATCCCACAGAGTTTGTTGAACCCAATAAAGGAAATGCTGGCAATGCAGAAGAGTAGTTTATACTGCTCTAAATACACCTCAGATTACTTTTGGTGTTTTACTAGTACAAAATGAAACACAATTGGTGCTATACTATTCAAAAAACAGCATTGAAGCATAATGGGCCAACCCTGTGTGCTTTTATTTTGCCATGTTGATGGGACCCATTCATTTTCTACTGAACCTCCATAGCCCCCCCAAAAAAATCTTTTTTTTTTGCAAGTGCATCATGTGTTTTAGATTGCATGCATTGTGGCATTCTGAGGGTCAGGTGAATTTTTTTTTAGAACCTGTATGTGCATTATGATGCTAATAAATCTAAAATGGGCATATACCCAATACTGCGTATACTACGTGTTAATGTACTGCATGTGGACATGCCCTACAATGCTCATGCACGAATGTGAATTTTGGATGAAAGGAGATGTTCTGCCTCATCATTGCTCCTTTCACTGAAACCAGTGGTGTGCACAGTTGACACTTCATCCATAGGGTTCAAGAATGCATGTTTGTAGTGCCACTTAAGCACTGTTTACTAAGCTCATGAAACGTATCAAGGATGCAATGGGGACACCTGTGTACACGACACTATTCAGTTCAAATCACAAAAATAATAAGACAAATAGAAAAATCAAAAGTGGTCAACAAATGCATAAGTGAAATTAATACTTTGCTCACGTAGCTAACTCATCTTCATGAGATACAAGTTAGATATAAAGTAAGTTATAAGATAATGAGAGGCATTGCAAGGTTATAGAGGTCAGAGGCCCGAAAGGTGATCCAAGGCTCTTTATGAGTTTCTAAAACAATTCCCTCCATATAGATTGCTACCTGTCAGTCTTCCCACACAATGCCTGTCACTACTGTCTATGAATTCCAGAGAAAAAAGGTCCCATACAAGACACATATATCACATCAGCTCAGATTACCATTAAAAGGTAATACGCGAGAATAAATGTTGGCTATTAGGTCTATTAGCTAGTTTCATGTCACAACGTTCTAAACAAACAAACAAAAAAAACATCCTTTATATTGACAAAATATAACAAATAACCCAAAATAGACTTGTTTGGTGAACAGAAAGCAATTTTTAGGAAATATGTTTTGCATGAAATATAAGATGCACAAGTAAGGATCTCTTCTTCTGAAAAGTGTAGTTGTCTGGCTTTCATGCCGACCTTCTAGCTTTGGCAAGTCTTTCTTAAGGTGCCCATACACCTGCCGATTATCGTACGATAATCGCGGGTGATCCCGCGATCGTACGATAATCATCCTATCCTCAGATCTTCTCTGAATCTTTACTTCCTTCAGGAAACTCCATTCATTTCCATAATCGATTGTCAACATCAAAATGAGATTTCTAACGACATACATCAAGTCCCTGATGGCATTGTTGAATTTTTTTTCTAGGAAAGTCCATACGAAAATATACCCAGCACTAGCCTAGGATTCAGTGACCTCAAACAAGCATGCAGATCAGTAATTCACTCATTGGCTATGTACTTGTCTGGGGTCAGCGAGTCAGCAAGTAATGAAAAAGAGACATCCAGGCAATCACTAACAGCACACATATTTTTCCCGGGAAAAGCTTTCTTCAGTGTTGATGGGCTTTGGACTTATGCATCAAGTTTGAGACACTCCTGAGATCATTCTGAATTCAATGACAGGTGCATTTGACCTGCTTCAAGGAGGGTTTTGAACTCCTATAGACATGTGGGGGAATGCAAAACAAAAGCCTGTCAACATAGGCTCTTAAAATGGTAGTGGAAAGTAGTGTTTCAAAATATTGAAGTGTAAGTTTTATCAATATGGATGAACTGATCCTAGCTTCAAATGGTGCCCAACCACCTGTAGTGTCTCTCTACTTCTATCTGTTCTTTTTAAAACATATCAATGTCATCATCACACACAATAACTCTGGGTAACAGACCCTGCTTCAGAGCATCTGCGAGCAAAAATAACATTGATTCCCAAGATATATCACTTTCAAATGCAGAATCATAAAGTAATGTTATCACATCAAACAAACATTCTCATAACATTACAAAGTTCCCCATAAGCAGTTTACCTCAATAAATGGATGGGAAATTCTATCAGAGGCCCAGGCCAGTGAAAAGTTATTTGATTAATTTGGCTGGTCTGCACTTCAAATGGAGACCAGGACCAGAAACAAAAAGTAAGGCATATGCTCTATTTATCAATCTAATTTAAGGTCTAGTAATTGCTAGAAGATGGCAACTCAGCAAATGGTTCAGCTTAACTTTGCCCATGAGATTTCAAACAGCCATATATGTAAAAAAGAATACATACATATCTAGAGACATCTTTGATGCCTTCTTGTTCACATTCTTGGGTCTCCAGATATGTACGCTCTAAACTGTAACTAAAACATATAAAAGAGCTTTCCTCTTTGGAGCAGTTTGTGATCTTCAGTGATTACATGAGTACCTTCATAGAAACCATAACTTATGGTGGCTTGTACTAAAGACACTGACTAAAAAAGGTGAATGTGTAACAGGTGCCTTCCTTGTTCTCACAGACCTGTCTGCACTCACAGTGGCAACAAAGACCAGAAAAATATAAAAAAAAAAAAAAAAAAACAAATGTTTAT
>NW_017307981.1:14718-116410 GCF_000935625.1 Nanorana parkeri
CCATGTTTATCTTGACTTGGGAATGTGATGACAGCTCTCAAGGGGCATAGAAAGAAAAGGCAGAGGAAAGGCAATATTAACCCGAAATTCCCATAAATATTAAAAGAATGAATATTTTAAATCACAATATACATGCAGGCAGGTAGGTAACAAGCGGAGGTCTATATGAAAATAAAGATTGCTCATCCATTGCTGAACTAGATCCTGGGCCGGAACTCCAAAAAGACACATTATGGAATTTATGGACAGTAAAAATACAGAAAGGTAAATATCACAGGGGCTATGCGAGTGCAATACAATACAAGCATTTATAACAATTCAGATATAGGGGTACTGATGAACTTGTTCATTAGACATCCATGAACTTTTCTTACAATGGATTTTAAATGTAATTGATGTTATACCCAAAGTTGCAGATAGTGCAAGTTTATAGGATGAAATAGGGTACAATAGGAAGAGATGAACGTTATACCCAACTTACAGATATTGTAAGTCAATAAGCTGGAAAACAATACAATAGGAAGAAATGGACATTATAGCCACGTTACAAGTAGTATAAGTCAATAAGCTGAAACAGGGAATAATAGAAAGAAATGGGCAATATACCCAAGTTACACATAGTATAAGTAAAAAAAGTGAAATAGGGTGCAATATGAAGAAATGCCCATTCTACCCACGTTACAAGTAGTATAAGTCAATAAGCTGAAACAGGGAATAATAGAAAGAAGTGGGCAACATACCCAAGTTACACATAGTGTAAGTTAATAAAGTGAAATAGGGTGCAATGTAAAGAAATGGACATTATACCCATTACAAGTAGCATACGTTAAGTTGAAATAGGGTGCAATATGAAGAACTGGACATTATACCCAAGTTACAGGTACTACAAGTTAATAAGCTGAAATGGGGTATAATAGGCAGAACTATTTTAATAAGTAGCCTTGATTTATTTTTACCTTCTATTAAAGGATACGCCAAGCTGTGCAGAAGCCTGGAGATCAGGGGTACACAGGTCACTGACATATCAATCACCGAGTCAATATTAGGATAGGCATTAATAAACAAAGAAAACGTCAGCTGTGATCACCCAGTAACGTAATAATTGTAAATGAAAGAACAGGTCACATAAAAGAAAACTGATGGGATCAGAACTCTATAACCTCTAAGAATGTTCTGGGAAAGAAAGCATTTTTATTCTTCCCAGGAAAGCCTAGACAAGAGTTTCCTTACACTAGACAGCTGGAGGTGATCTAAGTTTGGCAAATAGTGGGGTGAATGGCTCTCTCCAGTTGTTCAAACAGATTAATCTTGCAAGCAAACAGCACAAGCAAACTTCCAAGCACTCCCCCAATGCTTTCCATGCCTGTGTCACCTGCTGCCACTATACATGTATAGCATAAGATCCAGGTGGCTGCATTTCCTATAGATCACTCATAAGGGGAAGTGTAATTACAGGGTGGATCACCTCCAGCTGCTTCCACATTCTGATGGGGCAATAAAACAGCCTACCTCAGCAAAGCTTCCCCCCATCATAGGGAACATCAGCACACGACAAGAGTCATTTCACAGCTTGTAAAGTTGCATTAACAATTTCTGAATCACTTTCATCAAGCAGCAGAGCTGTCATCAATCTCGCTGACATCATTAACCCCTAGATCGCCACGGAGCAAAGGCAATACAATCTAGTTGTTGTTAGGAGAAAGCAATGCTGGTGATCCCACTCACCTCCAATCATCCCAGATCAGGCACTTGTTCTCTTTTCACTGGCTAGTACGAGATCCAAAGGCAATCACAACGTAATATTAAAAAAAGGCTTGCTTTTAAATCCGGCTGATGAGGGTACAAAGTTATGGGGACTGGTGAAGAAAGTCCAGCATCCTCCTCACAATAGAGCGTGCACCTCTCCCTCTGTTATCTGTCTTTGTAACTGGAGGAGGCACGGTCACCGCGCATGCGCACACCGCTCCAGCCTGGGCTTTCACATGCTGCGCTGTGTGCGGGGGAGACAAGGGGAGGATTAACAGGGACACAGCACAAGGAGGATGGCAGTACCAAGGTGGGCACAGGCATGGTGAGAAGGTTTCTGCAATGATGTCAGCTCTGTTCTGTGCAGCTTATCACTTCTCAGCTTTCTTTCACTTTGAACTTGTTGCTAATACTTTAATAAAGTGCCCAGGGTCATGTACTGTTCAGGCAGAGTACCTCACATTATCATATACTGTGCTGTCAGCTGTACACTCCTCTATACCTGTTTATAAATCATTTATTAAACTGGAGGATAAAGGGAGTGTCCTGTCCTGGGAGCAGATGACTGCTTTATTCTATTACATTATAGTGCAACAGTACAACATGACTTGTAGTAGAGCAGGGAAGCTGCTAAAGCAGGGGTGGGCAACTCCAGCCCTCCAGCTGTGCTGGAACTACAAGTCCCATGAGGCATTGCAAGGCTGACAGTTACAGGCACCACTCCCAGAGGCAGAGGGATGTTGGGAGTTGTAGTTAAAGCACAGCTGGAGGGCCAGAGTTGCCCACCCCTGAGCTAAATAAATGCTATATGTGGACTGTTTACTGAAGAAAGGATCTGCAGATCTGTTCAGCAGGACTTGTGATCCAGGCACAGCACAGTTAGTTCCTGGAGGTAACTACGGACTGCACTGCAGTTAAAGGCTAAGTTTAGTTTTGTCGGCATGTTTAGGATGTAATATGAAACATAGTCACATTGACAAGCCTTGCCCCCCTACTAAGCTGAATTGTGGGGTCCTTCTCCCCACAAGCTGCTGTAATCTTAGGAATTTGGCATGGCTCCACAGCCACATCATCCATTCACTGACAGGTTCTGTGAATGTAGAGACTTCAAGTGCTGTCTGCCACCACGCAGAAGGATTTGTAGTTCTCAGGGGAATATAAGTGCACCGATGTCACTGCACTTGTAGTCCACTAAAAGAGAACTATGGGGCAAACCATTTTTGGCTTTAGTTCTCTTTAGGGTCACAGGAGGACATATACAAATGTCTTACTGTGAACCAAAACTCAGCATATAGCCAAACTGCCTGATTGACAGCTGGCTCTTGTGCCCACCCCCTCCCCTGTCTGAGGGAAGGGGTGAATCCCTGCAGAGAGCAGTAACTGACAGCCATTACTCTCTGCAGGGAGAAGATCAGTAACTGAGCGATCAGCAGTGTGTTCCTGATCAGCAGATAGGACTTGTAGTCTCTCCATTCACAGAACCTGTCAAAAGATCTGTGAATGGATGATGTGGCTGTGGAGCCAGAAAGAGCCATGTCAAATCACTCAGATCGTGATCTATAGAGCCGATGTGTGACATCTGCAGTGTCACATGTCGGCTCTAACTATGGAGATGAATGTATTTCACTCTCCCCATAATTTAATACTGCCTCCCCTCCCTGTAACTGAAAATCCATACCTTGGTGCAGACAGGGACTGGAAGAAAGACTCTGCAGGAGCCAGACCATTGCACCTGCAATCCATTGATCGCAGTTGCAATGCTTTACTGACTCCAATGCAAAAAAAAAAGCATTTTTTAAAAGCTATACCTTTAAAGTAGCTATACCTTTAAAGTAGAACTATTGCCCTCCTATAAATAATGTGCTGCAGCACTTGGTTATAAGTACAACTGCACCTTCAGGTTTTCTTTTAGTCCCTCTACAAAGTCCCACAAATACCTGTTGATCCTGCCACGGACATCCAGCTAATACAGCTTCCTGTAATGGAGTAGTAACAATGCTGCACTGCTCCTGAATTCAGAGCAGAGTTGCCTCCCCCATGTAAGTTATGGCTGCTTGCACTACAGTGGAATGAGAAAATGTTTCAGGAGACATGGCTATAAGCATTGTCACTGCTGATTCACAAGCCTGTCCATAAGCACCTGGCCATACCTAGTTCTGCTCACTGCTTTCTGCATTGACAGCACTGCCACTGTTACTGAAACCCTCCCACTGTGAGCTGCTTTGCAGGGGGGAGTGTGTGACACAAATGAAGGAGGATTTGACTCAGTCAGGGGAGGTAAAGAACATTTTTTACAGATAACTGTACAATAATTCCTAGTGCAGAGTAAAGGCTTACAGACATACGATCATTGCCCAAACTGAGTGAAAACAGCCAAGATGGTGTTACAGTCTCCTGTAGATACCTATTGTGAAATGCTGACCCTTTCTCAATGGGAAGACTGCTATGCAAGGATTTCAAGATGTTAAACACAAAACGGATTCAGATATTTATGTCAGTTCAATAAAATACAACTCCAGCCTAAATATTTATTTAATTATATAGTTTCATGGGTACTGTGAAAAACAAAACAAAAGCGGCTCTGTCTACAATATTCACCTTTAATCCGTCCTCCGCCGTACCTCTTCTTGGCCACAAGATGTCTTCTGGGTTAATGATGCCCAGCGTCTCTCATCCCACAAGACTCAGGACCCGACGGCTAACCCTCTGAGGTGACGTCACCATGGCGCCCTTCATTCCCTGCGTACTTTTGAAGAGAGAGAGGCACCTCCCAGCCCAGAGAAGAGATGTGAAGACCCCAACAGCATTATGAAGACTTTAAAAAGGTAAATATAAAAATTCTGGAGAACTTCAGGGGAAGGAGGCCTTGGGGAAGATGTGGAGCCGTAAAGTGACACTAAACTCAGGTTTTAAAACTTTGAAATGCATTTAAGTACCCTAAAAATTAACACTGCAAGAACTACAAGTATTAGTGTGTTAAAGGAGAACTATGAGGTGAGTGATTTCCACTCACCTCATAGTTCTAGCCGACCTGTGACAATGAGACTGTCACAGGTCGGCTCAGTAGATCGGGAGGTGAGCGAACACATACCAGGTTCGCTCACCTTCCGATCCTGTCACGGCTCTCTGCCGTGACAGGGGAGGGGCTGGATTCCCCCCCTCCCCGCTCCGATCCGCCAGCGCTGTCTGGCGGAACGGACGGAAGGGGGCGGGTACAGCTGGCTCTGCCTCTAGATAGGCAGAGCCAGCTGTCACTCACGCAGCTGGGCGGATCTCGATATCGATGTCGGGATCCGCTCCGTCTGCGGCATCTCAGTATACCGCGAGCGTTAGCTCGCGGTATACTGAGCTTAGGGTAACGGGAGGATGGTAGTTTGTGTCCTCCTGTTACCCTAAGGAGAACTATGGGGAAAAGCCCCGACCCCATAGTTCTCCTTTAACTATATTTCTTGGTAGGTTGGACTCTACTCATCTCATGAGATGTGTGCAGTTGGTGCAATACTAAAGTGTTACTACTACAAATGTGCTATCAGTATTTGCTATATTCTCCAGTGTTTCTATAAAACTGAATTTAGGGCAGACACATTTAGCACATTTTACAACACTGGAGCCTATATAAAATGCACACACTAGTCAAATATCATTATTTAAATTGGTCATACTCAGATGTTGCAGGAAGCTCCTTTTTGGAGCTTTTGGCCTGTTCTTTTTGAAAAATGCTAGTTGTTTGACTGTTTCTGGCTTCAATACTCTGATCCACTGACCTGGCATACATTCCGACATTAAGAGTTCTAACTTCACTATGGCTTACCTGGATCTGCAAGCTTGTTCCAGATCAGGTCACTCAAAGTTAGCAGTGGTGGCCTCCGTATTTTTTCCTTAAAAATTAAACTTTGGTATTGTGGAGGAAGAAAACCTTATGGGTGGTACCAACAGTTCAACTTTAAGCCATTCAAGTGCCCTTCCGCAAACCTTTCTAAATCAGTAAAATCTAGGAATCAGTCTGCACCCCAAAATCCCTGGATGTTTAGCACATTTTTGGCTAAGATGGAACTGTCAGAGATGAGCAAACAATGGAAAATCTTCTTCACTGGAAATTTGGCACCACAGACCCCTTTATTTGGATCACTTACAGTATGTGTTCAATTTGCAGAGTATGCAACATACCCCCAAGTGTCTAATGGGGATCCCATTTTTGAAGGCCACTGGATGCTAGTTTCTATCTTTATAAGGAACGTTGTTGCCCCTTATTAGGTCAGTTGTGTCACACAGTGTTTGGGTGTCCAGGTGTGTCCTGTTTGTTAGGGTGACTCTGTGATGGTGGAACTGAGCTGGTATGTGGACATTTTAACCAGTTTACGAATTCACTGAGCAAGTCACCTTTGCCGATGAAGTGAATGACCAAACCCCTAATGGCCAACCGACAAGAAACCGTGTGAATTCCTGTCCTGACTTGCACAAATTGATTCACTCATCCCCACTCTAAGTGCATAAATATTATATTATTATAACCAGAGGGTATTCATTATTGTGCTAATCTGTTGTATTATTAACTCCTGTCATGTACATGTTTTGTCTACTAGTTTTTTTAAAGTCTGTTGATCTTTGCATCTAGCATTTTCTTAGAGAGCTGACTTTGCATAGATCGGAGTATAAAGTGCATCCCTCTAAAGAATACTGCAGTGCTGACTGAAAGTTCTTGATAACGGTGAATATATAAAAGTTCCCTGTAACACCGGATATACCAAAGTAATGAATCTTTAAAGTGCGGCAATCCTTCTTCAGGCCTAAAGCACATGAAGAAAATGATATGACAAGCAAGGTGGCACTGTATAATTCATTCTCTGGAGCAGCGCTTGCATTTTTAGCAGCTATTAATAATTAACCAAGTCATTTGCTCATCAGCTTGTTTTCCTGACCTGCTCTCAGAGCAGTTTATAGGTACAGTTTCCCTGACGACAGTAACAAAATTCAATTACCTTTAGTCTCACTGTAAAATTGATTTGATCTCTGGATGTGTAAGTACTTCTTTGTTGAGGAATTAAGTATTAGCCATTAAATTTGAGGGTCAATAGCATAGTGCCAGCAGTCTGACTAAAGTATTTACTGTACAGGATATAATAGCGTATTTGTTAACTGCACCAAACATGTACCTACGTGTCTTCTTACTGCAAGTTATTGCTGAGTACATAGATCGGCATTAGAAATAGATGTTTTACTGTAAAAGTCTGCATGAACGACAGGAAGCCGGGTAAGAACCAGGCATTATGAATGGATGCCTCAGGCTTTAGAAACCTTTTTTTAGTCATGCATCCTTTAAAAGTATGCAAAATCTCGAGGCACTGAGTCTTAAATATAATGGGTTTTAACAGGGAACTCAATGCAAAAATACAAAAAAGTGGGGTTTTCCCATTTAAATCAGGTTCCCCTCCTTCAACTCCGGAGACCCCTTTCACATCTAAGCACCCCTCCTTTGAGATTAAAGCATCCTACTGTCACATCAGAACCTGCCCCTTACATCAGTGTCCTACCATCACATCAGGAGCCGTAGCTGCGGCAACATGGCGTAGAGTGGGGAGCAGAGCATGCCTAGACAGAGGCATTTCTGTCCTTTCCTGATTGGATCACACCCTCCCTGGAGTAGTGTCATTTGTTTCTATGGTGCTGGTGGCCGACCTGCACCTTGAAAAGGCATGACACCAAGCAAAATTTTCAAAGCACCCCTGAGGAAGTCAGAAGTCACCCTGGTGGATACCGTGGATTTATAACAACATGTATTATTGTAGGTAAAAATTTTATTTTGTGATTTGTGCTATTTATCGCAACAATAAAATTAGGTTTCTGGTACAAAATGTGGTTTACAAAGTTATTCACATCTGACATAAGGTTATTATTTAAATAGTGTTTTTTCCCCACAAACTACAAAATAAAACAAAAGCATAATATTTGTAATGATAAAAAAAAAAAGTTTGAAAGGTATTAAAAAATACTAGGTAAGGGTGCAGGGGATGCAAAACGTGCTGAAGTTATTCACTTCTGAAATAAGGTTATCATTTATATTGTGTTTTTTTTTTCTGTGAATACAAACTACAAAACAACCCACAAAAGCATAATATTTGTGAGCTTTAAAAAAAAAAAGTTTAAAAAGTATCAGTAATACTAGGCAAGGGTTAACTAGGGGTTAATAAAGGGGTTGAAAAGGGAACCATTTTATGAAATTCTGTTTCTTCAGTTTACAGGCTCTGCAGCTTTGTTTACTCACAGATCATGATCGGCAGTGCCAGTTGAAAGAAATTACAATGTGACTAAATTGTATCGAGGAAAAGTCACTGGTATATGCTGTTACAGTCATCACTGAGGGCCTGTTCACATGATTTTCAGGTCCTGATCAGGTGCGGATCTGCTGAACGGTGCTACTCATGCAGTGCGTTTTTGACGCGTTTGTGGTCCGGATGCTGACAGTTCTTTTTTTTTCTTCAAGCCGTGGGGCTGTCAGTATGCAGATTCTTCTTCTGAGGTCACTTCCACCCTCTTGTAACATCTACGTCCCTTTGTGTATGTAAAGCTGGTGATCAGACATGTATCATATGTTTGCAGGCAGAGTTTGGAGAAGGCAGGAGAAGTGAACAATCTAGGACAATATAGCTGATTTGGACATATTCTCCCATTCAGCTCACTTTCCAGTTCAGCTATGTTGTCCTAGATTATCACTTCTCCTGCCTTCTCCAAACTCTTCACCCTTTTGTGTACAACCCTGTTAGTTTTGGGTGCCTTGCATATCATTAGGTCATGAACACTTAGGGGGTTATTCACAAAGGAGCCGAAGGATCCAGCTGTAGCTTTGGCTGATTCTTTGTCTGCCGGAGCCCTTCAGTTAAGTTGAACCGAAGGGCTGCTGTACGGGCTATTCACAATAGCCCGCACAGCAGCTGAAGGCAGTCAAGCGGCTCAGCCGAGCCAAAGGCATATGCTTCGGCTCAACTGAGCCAAAGTGACAGCCGAAGCGGGGCGAACGGCCTGCCGAAAGCCGGACAGCTGGGCGTAGCCAGCCGTGATCTCATGGCTGGCTCCGCCCAGTTGTAATGACATATCAGCGTCCCCAAATGACCTGGGGACGCTGATCTGTCATTAAACAATAACTGGGCGGAGCTGGCCGTGACGTCATGGCCGGCTCCACCCAGTTGTTATTCATTGGCCGGAATCGGATAGAAGACTCCAGCAGGTGCTGACCAATAGGAAACAGTTGGGCGGAGCTAGCTGTGACAGCTCGCTCCACCCAAATGTTTTTTTTTTTGCTTTTGTAAAAAATCTTTTTTTTTTTAATTTTACTATTTATATACATTTTTAAAATATTTTTTCAAACTTTTTTTTTTTTCAACTCTTTTCATTGATTTTCTATTTCGCTCGGTCATGCCGCTCGGCTATTCACTCACTGCTGTTCGGTGAGTCGAAGTCCTTCTGCACTGGCGAAAGTGCAGCCGATGTACAGCTGAAATCAGCTATATTGAGCCGGAGTGAATAGCCGAATGTTGTTCGACTCACTTCACTTCGGCTGGGTTTTTCACTCGGCTGCCTTTGGCAACTTTGTGAATAACCCCCTTAATGTGCATATGGCAGGATCAACAGGTATTTTTAAGAACCTGCAGAAAATGAACTTAGCTTGAAAAGGAAACATCTAAGGACTGTTAAGATCCAGTATATTACATTTTTGGTTTAGATATATCTTAAGTAATAAACATGATTTCATTAACGCCACTGAATATAAGAAGAGAACATGAGCTGAGAAGTAATACTAGTTTGCCAGAAGGACCACATTGAAGTTACTTAAAGTGACACTGTATATGTGTGTGTTAAGTAGTCACAGCTCCAAGCTCGCTCATGTGATGAACTACAATCTCAATACAAATTAGTAAACTAAACATGAGATTGTACGCCATCACAGGAGTGAGCTTGGAGCGGTGACTACTTTACAGCACACACAGGGAACATAGGGAACAAAAGTAGTCACCCTCCAGAAGGAAGGACAGTGTCAGCACCAATTCAGAGATGATTTGAGGATCTACAGCTGAGTGATACATAAATAAGATACATTTTTGTTAATAGTTAAGGTACCTGAATGTATTTTTAAGATTTAACTCTGTCACTTTACGTGAGGAGAGATGGAGAAGAACCAGTGCTCAACATACACATGCACACTGACCATCACACACACTAAGAGGTTTTTCTTAACCCAGCAGAACATGCACAATCAGAACACTGTGCACATACACTAAAAACATACCCCGAGCACACAGAACATTTAGTGCACATGCAACACATAGGTCTCACACACACACACACACACACACACACAGAACACATGGCCCGAACAGTGAGAACACACAATTTACAGTGCCACTCATCCATGTTGTGGTAAACATTGTGGCAGCATTACTATTTCTATGTAACATTGAAGTTCTTTATACAAGTAATGCATAGATGTGCACATGTGCGAGGTTTCTCTGTTGTATGTCTGCCAAGTGGCATCTAAGTTGTACCAACATATAGTGGCTTGGTTGGTGCAGAAGTACTTTATGCTCGGTAACATACAAGAGACGAGGGCAAGACAGATTAGCAACAATGGCAAATGTCTGCACAATAATAAGTTATTGTGTAGCACCACTCTAGTATTGTGTAATATCACTGCTAGTTTAAACGAACAGTTCAAGCCCTTTTTAGTTGTCCCTTATTTACCGTATGCAATAAAGGTAAAAGTGGGGACAATGTTATCAGATATTTGTTATCTTGGTATCTTCTATCTGACAACACTAGCATTATTCCCTTGCACATGCGGATAATGTAAAGTCTTAAACAACATGGCAATATTTAGTGAAGGCTGTAAGAACAGGTCTCACAATGAAAAGAATGCAGCGGGCTACAGGAAGATATTGGTATGTCTTACACAGGTATATGGAGTTAGGTTTTTGGGACTTTAAAAATGTGGAGAGCAACAATATAATACGGTAGGTACCACACTTGTACAGCCATTTTGGGTTAGCCCCGTGACAACATATCACTGGAACTTATATGATGCAATCCAGGGCTTGGATGCAGTGGGGTCAGTGGAGAACTACACATTAGTACAGTGGTGGTCAGTATGTCCTTGGAAGTTGTGGCAGTTTTCTTTCTCTGTCACTAAGCTTCAGGCTGTAAGGCCCATACAAAGGTTGCTTGCTCTCCTGCCTTAGCTCAGGGATGACTTAATACATTTGATCTGCTATAGGAGGGAAAACTTACAATTAAAAAAGGTTTTAGTCTCCTTTTAATGTAATCCTGTTAAGCTGGCCATTCACTGCTTGAATTTCGTCCAAGTATTGGTGATTTCCTTGCCCTATATATTATAACAGTGGACATTCAAATTTTTTTAGGTGTGTTGGTGATTGGTTCTCTTCAACGTACTACAGTATATTTGAGGATTACTGTAGGCCTTAGGAGTAAGAGGTTGTGTAAACGTTAATGTCTCATTCAGACTATCAGGGTTATTCACTAAGGGGTGAAGAGTTTGAAGAAGGCAGGAGAAGTGAACAATCTAGGACAACATCACTGAACTGGAAAGTGAGCTGAATTGGAGAATTTTTCCAGTTCAGCTATGTTGTCCTAGATTGTTCACTTCTCCTACCTTCTCCAAACTCTTCACCCTTTTGTGAATAACCCTGATAGTGTTGCTTTAATGGATGTGTAACACGTTCTTAAGCGTTAAGGCAACCCATCCATTTTAAATTGACACCTTAACACATTACCGTGATGGTTCCCACTTTACCATGCATTGCAGTAACATGTTAGCAAACCTACACAGGAATTCTCCTTAAACTAAGAGGAAACCCCCTTTTCACAGGTGTCCTCATTGTGAGACTTTTCTCTCAATTTCCGGTTTTGCTGGAGGCCCACTTTAATGTGTGCTAAAACATTTAAGACTGAAATATTTCTATTCATGTAATGCAAACCTTTCCTAACCTTGATGGCATTAACTATTTGCTTAGTTCCTTTGTAATAAAAATCCATTTTAATAATGGGTGACTACAGATCTCAAGGATACATCTGACCTTTTCTGAAGCTGGATTAAAATATTTTAACTCAGGAGCCCGTTTTACCATTCATCTCAATGTGAACCCTGACAGGGGGAGGGGGAAGAACAATCTGCTATTGTACAGAGCAGACAGAGGTCACTTTTCTGAGGGCCTGTGTACATTGTCAGTATTTACACTGTTGAGACCAACAAGTCTCAATAATACATGTAAGCCAGCTAAAGTCCAGAAGGGAAGTTGTGGAATGACAAGAGTGAACAAACAGCAAGAAAAGCAGATAAAGTGAGGTCATAATTAGCACTGATAAGAAAACATGATAACACAGTCAGAGGTTTGTAACCAGTTTATTGGAGATATTTGTCTAGTTCTCTAATATTCCAATTTATACGCTCTGTAGCAGTAGAGGTCAACTTGGTAAAAATAAGGGCCCTCAATGGCAGCCCTTGACATGTCCTTAGGGCCACACAATAGTATCTGTACTTAAATCATAGACAGACTGTGGTAAAGCTCACGGTGAAATTTGCATTGTATTTAGGAGAGCTTTTGCGATCACTAAAATTCTGAATGACATTGTTCTTGCTTATGTAGTTAACGCTCACATGCTAAATGCAGATGTCACTTAGAGCATCAAAGTTGCTGAGACATGGGATTAATATGAGGGAGTCTTTTTTTTAATGATTTTCTTTTCTTTATAAGGGTTTGCTACATAACTGGTAAGAGCCTGAGATGACTAGGGTGGCCTCCATTTCTTCTCTTGTCACAACACCCCTGGCAATGGTGGACACAGGGTACAGGAATGGAAAAGGGGCACGCGTGCCTGATGAAGTAGATACACCTGGAGCTGGAGATACAGGTAGACCAGTCTGAATGATGACAAGGATGGTCAATTCCTGGGAAATGATGTCAGCGATGTGTGAAGCTGGAACTGGCGCAGAGCAGAAGATAGAAACAAGCGGGGTCACAATCAAGCAGGCAGCGAGATACAGAATCAGCAGACAGAGGCAGGATCAGGAGCAGGCCGGGTTGGTAAAGCGCAGGCAAAGCAGTGCAGAATCAGTATGCAGAAGGAAGGTCCAGAACAAGCCGAAGTCAGGGGCAGGCAGCAATCAGCAGAGTCCAAGAACAAGCCGGGTCAATATCAGGAAAAACAGGATCAGGAACACAGAGAGCAGGGTACAAGCTGAAGAACTGTCAGCAAAGGAAAGATACAGAGCTCTTCCTTAAATAGGCCGTCGGGCGCCAAAGTTTAAATGGGTGCAAGAGCATGCGCATACAGGGCAATTTGCGCGCAGGCTCACGAGTATGAACAATCTTTCCACCGGAACGGTGCACATGTGCATGCGCATGAAAATGTGCAGAGCAAAGACGGGCAAACTTTCTCTGACAGGGTTATTGGATCAGGTCAGGAGAGATCTGATTCACCCCCTGCCCAAGTCTGCAGCAACAGGTCACTGTTAATAATTTTGGCTGGATCAGCTCTTCCCTAGTCACCAGAAAAATGGGAAGTGTCATGATATAACCTGTGACATTATGTTTGTAAACAATGGTTGCAGCACTGAAGTCTCGTAGAACCACTAAGTCTGGCTGGTGTTTTATGACTTTCTCTACTGAGGCATGTTTTTGTTTAACATTATTTTTTCTTCAATCAAGACTTTATCTTCATACTGCTTGAGCAATTCAGATTGGCATATCCTCTGCAACAGCTTTGGAGGCTGTTACTGGACCTTGCTGGACTGGACAATTGTACGCCCTGCCTAGAAGGTGAACTTCGGGCACTGGGCTCTGCTTGTGGTGCTTTCTAGTATTATTGGTATAATTTTATATTATTATTACGTTCTAGTATTATATTATAGCATTATATTCTAGTTTTGGCTTGTTAGGGCCTCTACGAGAACACTCAGCCTCCTAAGAAAGGGGCCCCACCCTAGAGCCAGACTGTGTGTCTGGTGGACTGGGGAGCAGACCGCCTGTGTGGCAATCCGCTTGTTGGGCAAAACAGCAGCCTCTGTGGCAAATGAACAGCGTGTGTGGCAATCTACCTGTGTGGTGAGCAGCCTGTGTGGCCAGTTTGTTTGATACAGCCTGTGTGGGAAAGGTTTTGTTAAAAACACAACCTGAAGTCGGAGAGACATTGGAAATGTTATTTTGCCGTTAGCAAGAAAACTATACTTTGTGTTGGAGAAACCCTAGCGAGGGAAAAACGTATGTGGATGTTTAAATAAAAGTGAAAGTGGGCAAAGAAGCCATTAAAGTGAAAAGCGAGTAGCGGTGTCCCTAATGTGCTACCGTTTGGAGCGAATCCTCACAATATATATATATTATTATATTATAGTATTATATGGTGTATTGTGTTAGCCGCAGACAGCTTTCCAGGTCCAGTGCTGTGGAACAGCTTCTGGTGTGACCCAGTCTACCCTGATTAATTTCAGGGTAGGCAGTATGGGCTGAGCATCTGGAGCTACTATATTTATTGGAACTGTTGGGCATTATTATTATTCCCTTTTTTACATTAGTCTCAACAAAAAATAGAACATTGAGGATTTCAGCGCTGCATCAATAGGTAGAATGTTGTGTGCAAAACTCCTCAGCGTGAGTTAGCATTTTCCTGCCATTGCCTATTTGAAAGAGATGCACGGTTTCCCCTCAGTTAGTCCTTGCTGCTGCCTACAGTGATCTAGTCACCCCCGGCCTTTTGAACCTCTTTTCCATTCAGCAGTTAATTCAAGAGTATCCAAGGTCTTTTCTTGGTATACTCAATTAAGCTGTTTCCTTAATGGTGCAACATGTGGGATCACAAACATAATAGGAACAGTCCTGCTGTCTCTCCAGCTTTAGGCCTACTAACAGTTCTGGTATGGCCTGCAGTGTTCCCTCTCAAGGACCTGACACCGACAGCCTGGACAGTTTTTTCCCCTGGTTGGGTCCTTATATTCCTCCGCATCGTCCGTGGTTTCGTCAGGTGTGACCCCTCCCTCAGGTTTACCCAGGCATGCACAATTGGCAGGCAGACTTCCTCATGTGGCAGCACCTGGACGGGGGAAGTGGTCCCTACATCCAGAAGTGTTCCAGGTGGGGAGACCAAATGTGGATCCCCTGGCCTCCAGATTTAATAACAACTTGGAAAGGTTTATCTCTAGGTGCAGAGATTCTCTGGTGGAAGCAGTGGATGCTATGCCTTTGAAACTGCTATGCCTTTTCTGCTCCTCTGAAACTCCTTCCTTGTCTGCTCTGCAGCATCAACATGGAGTGCATTTCGGTGATACTCATAGCTCCAGACTGGCCCAGGTGGATGTGGTATTCTAATGTGATCAGACTCCTGGAAAACACTCTGTGGGCTTTTTCAGAACGACTGGATTATCTGTCCCAAGGACAAGGACCATGGATTTACCATCCTGTTTCACGGTCACTGGCTTTAAAGGCATGGCTGTTGAAGCCCCAGTCTTGAGGAACAGGGGCCTCTCGGACTCAGTGATCCCCATTATATCAAAAGCCAGGAAGTCCACTAAAGACCACAAAATCTACCATCTTACATGGAAGGCAGATTTCGTTTGGTATGAGCAATGAAACTTTCATCTTAGAAAATACTAAGTGGATCAAATTCTGACCTTTTTACAATTGGTCCTAGAATAACAATTGGTCCTAAGTGCTATTAAAGGTCAAATCTCAGTTCTTCAGCATCAGGCAACTGTTTACCAGATTTGCAAGGCTTCCACCTAGTTTTCTGGTTACAAGTTTTCAAAGGTTTTACCAGGTGGATGTTCAGGCTGATGCCAGCTTTGGGCAAAGGTTCCTACAGGCAGCTCCCCAGTTTCTTTAGAGTTGGGCTTGCTAGCGTTTTATTTGCGGTGTTGGTCACCCAGTTAAACTGCTTTTTGGACATTCCAAATGTCTCTGATTCCAGTGTCCCACAATGAATGAAAAAGAAAACAGGATTTTTGTATTCACACAGGTCCCACACCTGTGTTTATGTCCTGCCTTTGATACTGCTTTGTTACAAACAGAGGCATGCTGGGGGTGTGGAAGGTTATACCAGGCCACTGGTTTCCAGTGTGAAAATTTGCCTGTAGGTAGCAGCATTACCCAACTGTCACCGAATCCTGTGTCCCTCATTTGGTTCTCACTGCTACTTCTAGAAGTCTGCAGAAAGCAAGAGATGAAATTGCAGGTGTGCCCTGTTAGGATTACTGCAGTAAGTTTTATATATGAGACACACATATAGTGTAATGCTAGGGGTACAGTGTTTAAAGTAAGGCTTACTTACCAGTTAGGACTAGCAAGTGCACTTTCAGGGTAATTTCTATACTGAAGAAGCAGGTAAGTATCTGCAATGAGGTTTGCTAAAATTCTTTGAAACTTTATGTATAATTGGCCATGAGAGGTTTTTTTTAACGAAATTGAAGTTTTACTTCAAAGGAAGACTGTGCTTATTTTACAGATGATACAGGAAGCCAGCATAATATTCATCTTAACTGCAACTGTGCAAAACAGTAATATAATTGTCTGATGGAATCTCTATGCTATCACATTAATATGCATGATACTGTTTGGAATAGTCAGAATCCGTGTTTGAATCTGGATCCTTCTCTACACTGCCCTGTCTGTTGTAGGGCCACATCACAACAATATTTGAATTATACACTGTAAAGCACACTTGAGAGGAAGGTTACATTAACAACCATAAAGCCTTATTTAGTAAGGCAGTGCAAAGCATAATGATGATGTTCACTGTGCAGTGACTAATTGAAACTAAATAATTTCAGATATAATTTCTTAAATGACTTGGCTAAAGTAAACAATACAATCTGATTGGTTTCTGCAGATCATCCTTGCTTCTTCCACTGGTTTCTTGCAATTAGACTGACAGGAGTTTATTAATATCGCTTTATCTTCTCTAATTTTCAATAACCCATAACTAAGTAGAAATCAGCTTTCTTAAAATAGAAATCTATTTTCTATTAATCTTTGTTAATTCAGGGGCTCAGGGAAAGTGAGTTGAATGACACTGGCCATCCATCATTCAACCTAGAAGACTGAGAAAATCTAGTGGCGGAAAAGCAGTACTGCAGGGATCAGTCCTGGACTGAATATGAGTATTGCAGCAAAAGCTTTTTTATCTTTTATTTAGCTATACATTATATTTATATATATCTATATCTATAGATATATAGATATATATCTATAGATATAGATAGCTATATACACTGAGTGGCCAGATTATTATGACCACCTGACGTTTGTAGGCAAATTAGCTATAATTAGCTATAATTTCGCGCTGAAGTTGCTAGAGGGCCAGACCATTATAAATAGGGAAGCAGGTTGTTTACCACGACAGTAGAAGTGATTTTTTTCTGAAGATATGTGTAAACAACGCGATTTAACAGCCTTTGAACGTGGGATGATTGTTGGCGCTCGGAGCCATGGAGCGAGTATCAGCAAAACAGCAGAATTCATTACATGTTCAAGAGCAGCTGTTGTTAAAGTGTTTAAAGACTGGACTGTCAGCCGAAAAGCTGGGTCTGAACGTGCAAATTGTGTCCGTCAGAGACTAGTCAATGTTAGGTGCAGTGCAGTGTCAGATTCCTCGCATCACCTTTCAACATCTCGTGGAGTAACGAGGCGGCCCAACGAAGTCATCTCGTGGAGTCATCTCGTGGCCCAACGATGTACTGATGGGGTGGTCATAATAATCTGGCCACTCAGTATATATGTGTGTTTTTACTTTTGGCTGGAGTTCTTTTTTAATCATGATCTATACTGACTGATCATAGTTATTTTTTGTATGGTTACAATGGGTAACATTCACTTTATTGCTCTTCATGCCATGCTATCAAATAAACCCTATTGTTTTTAATAATACTTTTTGACTTTGCTACAAACCCATTTGGATCCCATAAAGCAGGTTGTACATCAAAGGGAACTGTGAGAGGGGTGGGCCCATCTGTGTTGCAGCTTATGATCAAGTACTTGTACTTACAAGGACTTGTTAACCCCTTCGTGACTGACGACGTACAGTGTACGTCGCCAGCATCGGGGCTGTTTAAACAGACTCCCGGCGACTTTTGCCGCCGGGACTCTGTTTAAACTTGTAGAGCCGACTGTCGGCTTTACAACAGAAGCGATAACATGGGTGCAAAAATTGAAAAAAGGGCCTCAGTCATGAAGGGGTTAATGTTCGTGTGTCTGACACCAAACACCTTTTTTTTTCTTTCTTGCCACTGTATAAGGACAAACCAAACCTTAGTTGGTATCTTCCATTCTATAATAATTAAGTGTAGTGTATTTGGGATTCTCAAAAATAAACTGCAGCCTTCAGGCAAGATGGAAAATATAAAATTGTGTATGTAACAGAAACCCAACAAATTTTTACAAATATCGAGCATTTAACACATAAGCAATCAACAATTTCACAGTTTGCTTTATTACTTTCAGACATTCACACTTTCTTCCAGCCAAGAGAATACTGACATAGTGAAACAGAGTTCTTAATTTAAAAAATGACTATAAAATGTTACATATTAAAAATAGCCTCTGGGGAATGTTTGTGTTAAAGTTGTTAACATGTAATTTAAAGGAATAACTCATTCTGTTCATAGGTACAGTACTGTGTAATTAGCAACTACAAAAATATTATACAACTCATTCTTATATATACAAAAAAAAAACACTTTTAGAAAGTTATCATCTGTAAAAATAACAGCATAGAAAAATATGGTACCATTTTATTATATGAATCTATACATCTATATGGGACAAGAAAATCATATAAATAGTATACAAAATAGTCTTAGATAGTTCCTTCCTACACTATAAGAATACATGCAGCATTCTAGTCTGCTATACTTACACTGATATATTTACACCTCTACGTCTACCTTGCAGACATAAAAGAGTGCACGGTATCTATCTCCATTGGCAGTACTGAAGTGCTTTATTGGACCTTTATGTATTAACATTACTGTATGAACATTGTAAATATTAGTGAAATCTTGTATGACTTCATCCTTAGGTACCAAGTGTTATGTACCTGTGACATTTAGAGCTGCTTCTAAACGTATACAAAATGGCTGATGTAATAACTAACATGTTGTACATTAAACTGCAATTATACGTTGTTGTTAGTCTCTAATAAATTATTAAAATAATTAAGGAAGGAGTGCTAGATCCCTGGATGGGAGTGTGAGTATTATGATGTGTGTTACACTAATATCTGTGACTCTAACCTTGAGATCTTCATCCTGAAATTTGTGTTGACATATATTGCCCTGCATTGTGACTGCCATGATGTGGGGTAAATCCCCATGGGGCACACAGCTAATTGTGATTGGCTGCAGAGCAGGGGCCATGAAAAAGGCTGTGACACTGCAACCTTTAGGACATGGATCTCTGGTTCAGGGGACAGGAAAGCAAGTGCAAAGTACATCAGTACACTTATTTAGAGCCAGGATTTCTGTGTTCCTTCATTAATCTGTGGTGCCTAGGCCAATAACATTTGCTTGCTTGATCCTTTTGAAATCTGAGATATTTAGGATTACGCTTCTAAATAAATTCTCATTCTCTGACTCCATTTCGAAATATTTAAACCCATTTCCCCCTTTTTGTGGAGGTATTAAAAAAACACCAAAAAAAACATATGCCGGCAATGTACACCGAGTTTACATGAAGGACCGAGTTTACATGAAGGAGGCATATGCAGTTGCTCTATATGAACACAAAAACTTACTTTTTTGTTAGCGGTCTTCATCTCCTAATGGCTCCTTTTGAAATGGCCGCCACTGTTCTCTGCAGACAGTCTGTGTAAATTACAGGCTGCTGTGCATAGTGGGAACTACAATGTAGAGAATGGAACACTACATTTCCCACAATGCTATGCTTCCCTCATGCACAAGCTTCTCTGTGGAAGCTCTTTCTCTCTAAACTCTTTCCCCCTGTTCATTAATATTCATAGTGCCTCCCATCCCTGAACAGTGTATTGTGACCTGGAGAGGCAGAGCTGGTGTGCAGTGATCTTGTTATAAAAATGACTCACAGGCACAGGGTCAGCTGCTTTACAGGCTGTACGAGACAATCCAGCCCCAGTGTCAGACTGAGCTTCCTGGGGAGGGAATTTTCAATTTGTAGGACTCAGGCCCGCTAACAATTCCATAAAAAAAATGAAAAAGCCAGCAATGTGAGTCATGAAAATGTGCACATGTATATATCATCACTGCACCTCTACATTACCACAATAAATGCTAATGACTTACAAAGATGGAAATGGGCTTTAAGGACCAGCTCTCTGTTTTTGCTGTGATAAGCTGATATTTTTTTCACTTTCAGCACCCCCTGCTGGCAAATTCTGTATTATATCACCTCCTATTAAATAAAGTACCATTATATCAGAAGAGATACACTTTAGTCAACTCTTGCTTACAAAGGGCATGGTGGATGGGGGGGCATTTCCATGTTACTAGACTGACAGATAACATGTAGATGTAATTCCCTTTAAGGCCTCATGCACACAGGATTAAACCACATGTACCTAGGAGCTTATTTATAAACCTGGAAGCACGTAATGCTTTGCCTTAGCTGAATGCACCCATAGATGTTCAGCATCACCTAGGTGCATTCAGTCTAGCTGCATTTACACAAACCAGTTAGCTTGGTTTTATGCGGTCAAATGCATGTAAAGGTGGCTAAACCCAAGTCCTTGTGCACGGGGTCTAAGATGTATAATGTAAGGTCTTGTTAGAAAGGTTTTCACTTTTACTGTATTTCTAATTTGAACTCCGTGCAGATATTTAATCTTGCATTCAATACAGTTATCATTCATTCAAAAAATTAATGTATATTTAAATGCAACTAATACATGTAATTGAAACTGGTTGACATCACCCTCATGTAATAGCTTGTACACCACAGCTGGAGAAGGCGGGTCAGTACACATAAGAAGGTGACTAAGCTGGATGCCTCACAGCTGTAGAGAAAAATGAGATGTCCTGTCAGGCAAAAAAAGCTCCTGTGTATGTGTTTACAATGCCCTTAGCTGTTTGCCTGGATTTTAGCTTTAGTTATGTATTTGTTATAATTATTTTTCAGTCCTTACTGGAGATAAAAGATATTATTAACATCAATGTATGATCTTCGTACACCTGTGGTCTTTGCTCATTTAGCTCCATGGTTCCAGAAGTTTAACAGCTGCTTTGAGAGATCTGTGCATCATATTTCCTGAAGCTGGACTTGTGGAAAAGTCCCCTAAAAGACAGAAAAGTCACACTAAATAAGAATTATTTGAACAATATAAAGTGGCAAAACACATCTTCATGCTAACATAATGTGCAATAAACAGAAAACTAAACCAAAATGCAAACATTGCAAATCCCCTACTGCCATGCATGTGCCGGATCTTATATAAAGGGAATATATATAAATCTATCTGTCCACTCCAGCTGGTGAAGTTTCTCGGTGTCCTCATGTCTAGCGCATGTCTATGGAATCTGCATTAGATGTGTTGATGCTAGCGGTCCTTAGATCGCCAGAACCCAAGAGAAAAGAGGTTGTGAGGACAGGTCTAGCAGCCCAGAGGAAGCCAGCGGGAGCGGGGATCAGGTAAGTAAATCTTTTTTACTCCAGCCCCTAGACATAAACAAGCAGTGGGGGTAGTTTTTGTGTTTGCCTAGAGATGAACTTTAAAGTAAAACTCCAGGAAATTTTTTTTGTTTTTAAATGTCTAATTGGTCCAGCTAAGTTACCTTAAATGCTGTATATACTGAGCCTAGATGGCTGCTGGGCATGCTAAAAAATCTTAGTTGTATTCATGCCCGATACTACCGTCAGCTTTGATTAAGGAATTCTGTGATTGGACAATGGGAGGTCATGTCGGTTATTCACCCCTCCTTTTCTATGTGTTCTCTGATTAGAATACAAGACATTTTATGAATGGATGAGGGTGGAAGAAGGGGCAGTGTAAACCACACAATCCTTCTTTGTACCAGCACTGAAATTCTGAGCTGCTGAGCCAGGAGATTAATATTGATAGTAGTAAATGGAAATCTCTCCAACAGAGCTCCGGACAGCAGTAAAACCTTACAGTGGTTGTATTCCTTCACCACTCTATGCAAAACTAAAAAGACATTTGGCTATAGATACACTTTAAAGGGGTGAACTCCTTTGTGCTGTAACACAATCCCACATAAGAAAAGTGTGAGGTCCTTAATTCTAGCGTATGATATCTTGAGAGACTAATATACCCTTTCCTGGTAATAATGCACATCATGAGCCATTAAGCCTGTTTGAAGCCATGATACCAGTTTTCACTTGCATTGCTGGTTCTGATCTAACCAGAATAGTTTTGCTACTGATGGGTAGCAAAACTATAATAATCACATTGTGTTTAAACATTAGTGAATAATTACATTTAATAATTATAATGTTTTACCTGTTTTCCATATTAGTGCTCTTATATCAGAGCGGGTGATATCAGACTGGAATGAAAATGTTGTGGTCAACAAATACATTCTCTGTTAATTAGACATCCCTCTCCATGACAAGAACAAAACACAGATCAAGCTTGCCTGCAATTCTCTGCATGCCTGGAATGCTTTCACCTAGCTCCAGCCATCTGTGAAGTGAAGGAAGACTCCAGCCCACTACTCTGAGAATCCTCATTCCGTTTACACTCTACAGAAATAAAAGCTCCTTTGTCACTAAGCCATTTGTCAGTCACAAACTGACTCAAAGCACGGACAAGTTTCCCACTGAATAAACAGACTGTGGCACACTGGCAATGACATTGGTAATTGACAAGTGTTACAGGACACACACGAAGCCTGATCAAGGCGTCAGGGAGTCATTTACACTCCCTATTTTTATCAAGAAGTAAACACTCCATCAGCAAGATATGTCAAATATGTTCAGTGCAGAATGAGAAATTCAGGCCTAATATGTCAGCCAGGAGCTAATTACATACCTTTGATAAAATTGGTATTTTCATTAGGAATTTGAAGCACCATAGAGCCTTCTTTAGAAAGACGGTATCAACATGTCTTACTTCTATTACATATCTCAAAGATACAGGGTATATTCCTCAGTTTAGGATAGCGAATAGAGCCATGAAAATACTTTCTTTATGCCCCACGACTAAAGCTGGGTACACATGGATTGCATTTCGGTTGAAGAAGCAGGAATCAGCTGAAATTTGATCATCAAAAGTTGATTGTTAGAGTGACTTTTGTTGAAGGGACATGTTGGAAAATTGTCAGGTGAACAGTGCTTGCAGTCAGCAGCCAATCAGCTCCAAGCACTATTTGGGTATTCTGAAAGCGGCGGGCTGCCTTACCCTACCTCTACTGCCAAGCAGCTTTGTCTGTGAGTATTTGAAGCTTAGCCTTATACCTAAGCTAAGTTGCATTTCACCTTTTTGTTCAAAATGTCTGGTATTAGGCATGTGGGAAGAAGCTTTACCGGGTGGCTCCAGGGCAATCTACACTAAAGTTCACAGTGCAGCCTGATACAGATGGTCTGGAAGTTTGCCCTCTGCTAGAGTTTATGCCTTTCTTGGAGTCTTCCTAAGCTCCGTCAGTGTGGCCACCTCCTCTGCATTACTCTGGAAGGATTTTATGCAAGGTTTCATGGGCCAAATAGCAAATTTACTTGTGATGTGGGATTTCTGCTGAGGGAACAGTCAGCTCAGGTTCTGGCAGACCTTAGAGAGGTTTGACCGAGTCCTTAAATTTCAGAAGTCAGTACTGATATTGACTCACTGCCTCGAATATCTAGGTCTAATCCTAGATACAACTCAATTCAGAGTTTTTTCCCTCAGGACAAACTTCTCAGTCCAGGAGTTGCCGGACATTTAATTTCTGCATGAGAGTTCTAGGACTGATGGTAATCTCTTTCAAGTCATATTTGCAAAGTTCCACTCCAAACTCCTAAAACAAAATATCCTGTCATTGCAGGGCAAGTCAGTTCAGTCCTTGGACAGAGCGATTCATTTGGCACCTAAGTCAAAGTTCTTCTTGGTTTCGTGGAACAGGAACCCTGCTCTGGAATCGGTGAGTTTCTTTCTTCTGATTTCATGGAAGATCCTTAAGATAGATGCCAATCTGCCAGGCTAAAAAGGAGTCCTGGACTCCCTATTGGCGCAGGGGACTTGGACATTGGAGAAATTCAACCTCCAGATAAACATTTTGGATAGGGCCGCTGCCAGGATTTTTGCCTACACAGTCGAAGGTGCATAGCTTAAGCTAGCGCCAGCATGATAAGTGCAGTCCCAGAGAGGGAGCGCTCTGATCCCGCAGGGAGCCCTCACACAACCTGGGCTCAATCAGACAGCGGAAGACAACATTACCAAGCACTAGACAGAGTTGGAAATACAGGCTAAGAGGGGAGAGGGGAGGAGCTAAGATTAGGGCTACTGGAGGAAGTAGTACTTGTGGAATGTAGCCAAGATCAGGGGCGCTGCAGTAGAAAGTGTGTAGAGCCGGGTGCAGAGAATCGGGGACAGGGAGCTGGGGCTGAACTTGGTAGAGAATGCAGAGCTGGTGCGAAGGTGCATATTTCAGCCCCCTCACTCCCGGTGCCCTCTGTCGGCTGCCTGTGCAGTCTTACACTAACGACGGCACTGATTTTGGAACGTCTAGCGTTATGGTTCTCCCTGCCACTCTGGATACCCTGGCTGAGGGCATCATCCGATCAGGATACAGTTGGAAAACACCACGGCAGTGGTGAACATTAATCATCAGGGAGGAGGAACTAGAAGTCTTCCTGTGGCAAACAAATCTGTCCTGGACAGAACTTTATGTCCCAGCCTTGTCAGTTGTTTACACCTCAGGCATGGACAATTGGCAGGCATACTTCCTCAGCCAGCAGTGCCTGGACCCAGGAAAGTGGCCCCTACACCTGGAGGTGTTCCGAGACCTGTGTCACAGGTCCAAATCTTTTGTGTCAAAGGTTTGTTTGCCACCCTGGATCACAGTTGCTGGCTTTACCAGCATTGATGTTGTAGCCGAGGTTCTGAGAGACTGAGCCATCGCAAAATTGGTGGTTGCCACAATGCTAAAAGCTAACAAATCTACTTACCACAATGTCTACCATTGCCTGGTGAGCAAGACATTTTCAACCCAGGAAACTCTCAATGGGATGAATCCTGGCCTTTTGGCAAATGGGCCTGGATCAACATTTGGCCCTTAGTGCCATAAAGGGTAAGTTATGTACAGGGTGTCTCCCATGTGGCTCCCCCATCTGCTGTTCCTCTTGGCACTTAAAAAACCACCGTCTGAACCAATCAGAGGTGTTTCTCTTTTCACTCTCACTCACAAGGTTGCATTTCTTGTTAATATCTGAACTGACAGCCTTATCCTGTAAAGAAATCTGGTCTTACACAAGCACAAAGTGCTGTTGAGATCCAGATCTTCCTTGCTAAGATAGTTTCAACCTTTCAACGCAAAACCAGGAAGCTTGCGTTCTTCCATCCCTGTGTCACTTCATCAGAAGTATATTTCCCTCCATGTAATTGTGTAGGGTGTAGTTTGTGTTGTGTGGGTACACAGCCACTGCTCCTTTTAGAAAGACTTTTATAAGGGAGAACCAGCTTCTTGGTACATCATTTGGAGGTGACCCACACAAACTCATGGTCTTAAGGATCAAGTTCCATCCTCTCTAGTCAAGGTGCATTCAACTAGATCTCAGGCAGTATCAGGCAATGATTACCCAGATTTGCAAAGCTGCCACCAGGTCTTCTGGTCACATGTTCTTTAAGTTCTATCAGGTGGATGTTCAGGCCTCATCTGATCCCAGCTTCAGGCATTAGGACATTCAGGTAACTCTTGGATCTGCAGGCAGTCCCTGGTTCTCTTGTTTTTGTGTGGGCCTGTAGTGTTTTGTTGCAATTGCCCACCCATTCAGATGGACTGTTTTTGGACATCCTGACTGTATCTAAATGCCCATGTATTTCTATGAACAAGAAAGAAAAATCCATTTCTTGTAGTTCATTAAGGGGCATAGGTCCCACTCCTCTGTGTTTATGAGCATGCACTTTGTACTGGTTTGCCACAAAATTGAGGCATACTTACTGTTTGCCAGTGTCCAATCTTTCTCTAGGTGGCAGTATAAGTTGACTGTATTCCTGTGTCCCTCAATGAACTCCAAAAAATTGATTTTACAGTAAAGTACAGAAATCCCATTTTCTTTTTTCCAAAGAAATGAATCACAATTGTAATACACACCTTGTGTCACTAGGTGTCTTTATCACTATTTTGTACAGCTCCGGAATCTTGCGTTCAATCATGGGCCGGAGATTCTCTTTTAGTTTGTGATAATTCTTCTTCAGTTCTTGCTGATATTCTTTCTGATCAAATGTAATAAGTCTTTTGTTTTTTTCTACTGCCTCTCCACACCTGAAAAAAAGAAATTCACTGTGACCACTGTGTGTATGAGGAAGTAACTGTAGAAGTCATGTAAAGCTGTGATAGTAATTTAATTTGCATACATGAGATTTAACCTGGTATACTTTGAATAGTTCTTTACTTTTAAATTCTCAGACAGGTATATATGCATACTGGTAAGTTGTGTCTTATCTTTTTTTTAATCATAAAATATGTTAGCATTATTTCAATAAGCTTTTGGAGTTATGGAAAGGTTTGCTTACACTTGTGGGTAGAGCTGGGCCAACGCAGACAGACATCATTAGGTGGTAAGTGAGAGGCAGCACAGAATGTGGACCCACCTCACCCACACAGGACACTGGAAAAACTGCTCTTACAGCCTAAAATGTGAGGCTCATTTTTTGATTTGACAGCCAAGCCCCACTCTATTAGGATCGCTGACAGCGGCCCTTTTACGAATGATGCCTTTATACAGCAGTTGAAGGCTTCATTCCTGCATACATCATAACATATTGTTAAAATGCATTTGTGTTAGTGTTTATCCTTAAATCAAAGAATTGCCATTTGCTCTACACCAACAAAATCATACGTTCCAACCAAACTACAATTGGCTGTTCCTTAAAAAAAGAAATATGACATGTAAATATTTAGTCCTTCCTGCCTCTTACACATTCCTATTGGCCACTGAAGCAACCTAACATTGTGATGGGCTGGTAGGACTGTGTGGGAGCAGGAGGTAGTGGCAAGACCCATCACTACCCTGAAGTATTGAAGCTTTGCCTGTCTGAATGGCCCAGGTTTCAAAGTAATAGCAGGGTTTATGAGGCTGCTGCAAG
Organism: Nanorana parkeri; assembly: GCF_000935625.1. Lineage (NCBI taxonomy): Eukaryota > Metazoa > Chordata > Amphibia > Anura > Dicroglossidae > Nanorana > Nanorana parkeri. The sequence continues at coordinate 41,725 of NW_017307981.1, forward strand.
CAATTTATACCTGCAGCAGTTTTTTTTTTTACATGTCCTCTTTAACCACTATATCCCATTTTATTGAACTGAAGAAAATATTAACCTGTATATGTTGCCCCTTTTTGACATATTCGCGCAGCCATTGCTGAGCTGGAAGTTACCTGAAGTCTGCCAGTTACTGAGCCATCAACTGCCTGACGTCACACATTGTCTACCATCTACTAAATGTGCAATGTGTGTGGTAAGGCAGCAACTTCAGGTGACCTCTCACTCTATGAAAATGTTAAGTCGGGTATACATGGGTAGATTTTCGCATCAATATTGGTACGAAAAATCCCATTGGAATGTTTGATAATGCCATAGAGACTTGCCGATTGTTGTTCGAATTTTTGTTTGATTTTCATTTTAATTAAGATTTGATTTTGGAATGAATAGTTTCCTGAACAAAAAAACACATTCACTGTTAGAATTTTGTTCCTTCAAATTTTGTCAACACTAGGGTCAAAATCGATCATCGATTGGACCACGTCAACAATTATAAAATCAAATGAACGTTTCCAAATCAATTTCATTTGTTTGAAATTCTAACCGTGTATACCATACTTTTGACAGAGTATATAAAGCTAAATAAGGGGGAAATATTAATCTTTCATTAGTAAGCCTGTACAATTCTAATACTTAAAGAAATAATATTCTGAATTCTGCATAAGCCCACTCGTGACTGGTTCTATTTAAGCTTCCATCTGCTCAACGAAGTGATATCAACTTACACACATCTCACTATGATTATTACAATATTTTTTGAGGGAATTCTCCTATTCCCTTGTTCACTTATTTGTTAGGCACAACTTTTGTTCATGTTCCTAGAAAAATATTGTATCTAAAACTATAGACAGTATATATAATATCGTAATGCAAACACTTAGAATCTTAGGGTTTAGACTCACTGCACATTACAATCTATCTTTAGACTCTTTTAGCCTCACCTCATAATGAATTCTTTGAAGCACAACCTCAGCTTGTTGTGATGTCGATACAGCTTAGGATCAGCAGGAATGTCAGCCAGAAACACTTGAGCTACCTCTAGTGGTCCCTAAAATACATACAGGAGAATGATTAGATTAGACCGGAGTTAGTTTGTCAAAAGCCCCTTGTTTTATAAGAATGTTCATCAGAAAGTTTACCAAAAATGCTACAGACCAGAGAAATTCTGGAATATTTTAAAGCTACCAAACAATGTATTAACCAGTAAGAAATGTTGTGTGTTACCCTATGTACAAACTGTTCTGAAAATGATGATATTGGATACACACATTTTTACTGCAGATTTGCTGTTCACTATGCAGTAGCATTATATAGAAGACATACATACGAGATACGTCCTCTAAACACTAGCTGGGCAAACTGTGTACACTGGTATAGGATCCACAAGCAGGTCCCAATGCTTTGTCAAAAGGTACTGGGAGCTGAGCAAAAAGCTTAAGAGCTTGTAATTGTGTTTTCCATGATAAATAAATAGTTCATTTCTTGTTGACTTGAGAGCCCACAAGACAGTATTTTGGGAAACAAATGTAGAATCACAATTATTACAGCAACCATTCACTGAACTGTGATTCCAGAAAAAGTCTACAATGATAGACTTGAAGTGTGCCTACAGTTTACCCACTCTAGCTCTGCACAAAACAAAATGCTAGTGGACAATTGCCACAGTTTGCTGTACTCTTCTATTCGTTGGATTAAAGCTGTTATGGAGACCCTGGTAGGATGACCCATGATTACTAGTAGCAATAACATTTCATTTGTATTAAGATTATTAAAATATATTTCTATTGATACCTGATTTACTGTGGCTCCCACTGAACCCTGCAACACCATCTGAAGCATCTTTGCATCTGGTGGCTCCTGGCTGGTAGCAACAGCCAGTTCAAGAGTTTTCTTCTGCATATCTTCTATGGCAACTTCAATTGGAGTCAAGGTAAACTAGAAAACAAATGTATTTGTAAATATATTTTTATGTGGTTCAGGGAATTTTAGTGCAAAAAGTGCAAAAACCAAGTTTACAGTGCACTGTCTCCTGTTTCAACTCATCTATTTGTCAGTTTACATTTATACAGCAAATTAATCGAATAGCTGGATTTCCTTGGCTGTGCTTCAGATAATGTTTACTGTATCACCAAAAGCTGCTATTGAACATGTCAAGACAATGCTAGGCCTTGGATCACTGTGAACATTTTTCTTTTGGAGCAAAAAAATACATGTTCCTACTAATGGAAATAAAGCAGCTGTCAGTTGTGAACAATTAATACATCTGTTGCCATTAATATAGGTGGCTTTTGCTTACAAAATACTCAGCAATCCCATTTCAGGCATGGAACCATGTCTTTCAGTAAACATACATCCATTGTGAGCTGGCTGCCAGTGTAAATACAATGAAGCACATTGTGACATTGTCAAGACCTGCACTGTTTTGTTTTCCTGGATCAAAGAGAAGTATTGTTATATATTTGTAGCAGTAAATCTCATTAAAGCCTTACATGAAGTGGTGCCCATACACAGATAAGACAAGTAACAGGTCTTTTTAGGCCTAGCATATATGACCACAGCATGGTTGTTCCTAGAACAAACACTGCTGTCAATGATATTGGGAAATCATTTTATGCCTACTAAATATTCATGGTGCTCAGCTGAGGTCTTGGAATGCCCTGAAACCAACTTTCTTTATTTCTTTATCCAGTGTAGTCACTGTCAGCAGGATCAGGAGACAATCGTGTGATATTTGTTGATAGCCTTATGCTGCCCATAGACATTAGAGGATTGTTGGATTGTGCCTGCACCTCAGAGCAGGAAATGTAACACATTTTGCAGAGTTCTCTTTAAATTTGGCTCTAACAACTTCATATAATTAAGACACAGGAGGAGATAAGTGAAACTTGATAGGAAAAAGGAGCCCTGCGCTCTAAAGCCTGCATTCTTGCCTGTGATCAAACATGCCATGGCTAATTGGTACCTACTGTATGTTAATGAATTGGTGATATGTTGAACTTCTACATTTATGGAAATATGTGCAGAATGTTCATAATGATCTTAAACTCTCTGATAAAAGAGCTGAGTATGACACTGGAAGCCACACAGACCCACACTTGCCAGTCAATGTCTGACAATGACATATAGAATCCTGATTGTATAGAAAAGGAGAGCCATGCAATACCCACAACTATCAATGTTCATTCTTCCCTGGTGACTGTTCAACCACCTTAAAAATAGATGATTTCCCTTTTTTGTTTATCTTACCTCCTCTTTTTGGATGACATTAATGCGGGTCTTTATATATGGAAACGCATGCATTGTTGTCAAGATAGTTTTCCTCTTATACTGCTCATTTAGTTCTCCACGCGGGCGTCCATCTAGAGTGAATGGTGTGGTGTACATGAATCTGCGCAGGTTATAGTTCTTCTCAAAATAGGTCATCCTGTATTTCATCTCATACTCCTCAAAGTATGGTTCCACAAATGTAATCTGGATGTAGGCCTGAAGAAACGTAAGACAGGATATTAGCTTACTAGTGAACACTGTAAACAAAGAAACTATTAATAAACTTTTGCAAATATATGTGTACCTTGTTTGGATCCAGCTTTGATTTGTCCACTGGGGTTGAATCTTTAATCACTTCTACTGCATCTTCCCCAAAACAATTCCCATAAAACGCCTGCAGTGGAAACCGAGATGTACATTAGTACTATCCACCCTTGGACTCTTATGCCAATGGTTTTACTATGGCAACACTTTTATTTTTTTTAGACTGTGTGTTAATACCAAATTAGTTTATTTACAATTTTGCATTGTGCATCACTCTTTTTCTGTGTATGTCCAGTTTAAAATAGGCATAAATAGGGATATACCGATATTAGTATCAGTGCTGATACCGCGTATTTGGGCGAGTACAAGTAAAATACTCCTGATGCTTATACTGATACTGGAACTTCTAGCATCAGGATGCTGGGAGGCGAGTCATTACCTGCCCCATATCTTCCTGATTGGCCAAAAAGCCGGCTCTATTCTCCCTCGTCACTCGGTAAGGAGAAAGCATGGAGCTGGCTTCCCGGCCAATCAGGAAGCTGGGCAGCATGTAATCACTCACCGCCCAGCTTCCTGATTGGTCAGGAAGCTGGGCGTCGAGTCATAACCCGCCCGCCAGCTTCCTGATTGGCCAGAAGGCTGGTTCCATGCTTCCTCGTCACCTGGTGACAAGGGAGCGAGGAGCCGGCTTCCTGGCTAATCAGGAAGCCAAGCAACAAGTCATTACACGCCGCCCGACTTCGTTAATTAGACTTCTGGTAACGCCGAGTACGGGAAAAAAATATCGGTACCGGAAAACCGGTATCGGTGTATCCCTAAGCAAAAAACATTAACTGGCAGTCAGGTGTGCAAACACAACTGACTGCCAAACAATCTTTAAAAGTAGCCCTTTAACATGCATAGTAATTATTATGGAGAAACAGAGCAGCCAAATAACCTTGTCATAAGCCTTTACTCAGAGAATACAGTAGCAAGCCAAAACGTCAGCAGTTCCCTTGAGAATAAATAGAAGAAACTCGAAAAACATCAGGATCAGGAAGGACACTGTAAGTGTTTTTCTTTATAAAGTAAATGGTGATTCTGTCAAGTCTATGGATACTGTAATACTTTTTTTTTTTTTACAAAGTAAATGAACTTGCCATTGAACTTTACTCACCTCTAATCTATGGGAAATCTCAGGAAGCTTAGTGATTGTTGGTTCTTTATAAATAAATTCTTGTTCATCTAGATCTCCAAATCTTGCCCCATAAAATCCAACACGGAAGTAAGTTCCAAACATCCTTTTCTGACCCTATTAACAATGAATTATATATTTATTTGTTTTGACCAAGTAAACTTTTCATGCAAAATATTAAAACTGACGTTATTAATCCTTATTAAATATGCAAGTTTTAGTAGTTCTTTTAAAAAGCAGTTCTCCCTGTCCACACCACACATCATTTCAATGTGTTAATTACTGAAATCATTTGGCCAGTCCAGATCATTCCTGGAATGTGGCATGGACCTGGACTGCTAATCATGTCATACATTTTATTAATCAGGGGCAGAAGAGTCTATTATGCAGCAATGACTGCAGGCAACAGAGTAGGTGCACTATATGATACTTATCCACCAGGGAAGGCGGCAGTGCATAAGGAACAATCTTCCAGCTGTGTTATCATGCCAACATGTCTCCTGACATCACAGAAGTTCACTGATTGGTTTTTAATAAATGCCAGCCCAAAAGAACAAATTAAATTGATCTATTGAAAAATCTATGAATTATGCACAGGGGCGTCGCGAGGCTGGGTGACACCTGAAGCGGTAACCGAGTGTCACCCCGCCGAGACGTCACCGCACCAAAATGACTGTAAGTAATTTTGGTGTCACCCCTCCAATGGTGCTACCCGGGTGCGGGACGCACCCCCTGCACTCTCCTTGTGACGCCACTGATTATGCATAATTACTGTATAATCATACAATATTTTCGGTGCTTCATCCACACATGATATTATCCCTAAATCAGTATTCATGACAACTTCCCTGCTGGAAACTCAATAGGAATAAATAAGGGGTCCAAAGGGGTGAATGATTTCTTGGGTGTGTCTAAACCCAAGTAAAACAAAAGTGGCGCTGGCTGGACAGATGAGACTGATGAGGTTTGTTTGGGAAGGTAGAAGATGATTAAATCTGAACTGCTGTTTTTCCAAAGTAGTTATAATATCAACAAAAGGAATATTCCCAAACAGTAGTTGAACCCAGATCAGTCAAGATGCCAGAATCTTACTTATGGTGGTCTTAATCTGTCCAGTAAACTCAGGAAATGCAACAAATGTCATTTACTTTTCAATCTACCTGTGCCACAACAAATTTCACTTAACCAATCACCCATTTAATGGAAGCCAACCTGTCACACAGCATCCTTTGTGTAAAGCCCATTTAACAATGACCACTAAATTAGTCATAATATTTTTTTCCCCTGCTGTTAAAGACTTGCTTACAATGTACTAGTCACTCTCAGGTACCTTGTGTATTATGCGATCAAAGGCCTTCTGCAGTTTCTCATGAGTCGATGCAAGCTTACGGAAGTCTCGGTGAGCTTCAAGAACAGGGATGACAATCTTATAGACTTCATTCACCGTTTCATAAAATCCTGCCTGTAACAGACAAGTAAAAGCACTAAGTTACAATATACAGTATGTGTCACAAACATCATAGTTTCTCAGCTGTCTACATATTTAGAAGTTCCACTGATGTTCTCCTGTGACTTTGGTGCCACAGCTACTATTTCTCTAGTGTTTTCTACAGGTAGAGAAAGCAATACTGAGTTTTACAATCTCTTTAGCTAACTTCTGATATTCTTTCAAGCACTTCAGGATATCAAAAATGTACATTTTACAGTACACTCAAAAGTGTATATTTTTAAATTCCAAACTTTCTAGCATATGGAGACATCTGGAAATTCAGGGCTACATTTATGTACAGGTTCTCCCTTTGTCACCTGGCTCTTTTGCAGTTAAATTACCTTATCTGTAACCATGTAGTGATATATGTCAAAATGTAGCCATGCCAAACTCTACAGTCATAGGGAAAAATTAGGTTTCCCTCCTTCTAATACTTTCTTTGTTCTGACCAGAAATGATCCTGCAAGATTCAGGGCACTGTGAAGTAACACTGTCAGCTTCCTTCTGCAGTTGCTGCCTATATAAGTACTGCAGTCAGAGCTGAGGAGTGGGTGAGTTGGACCTCCTCAGACGGTAAAAAATGTAATTCCTTTATATAAGATTAAAACCTACTTGATTAAAGAGTTCTGCAGCCTGTTCTAAGAGCCCAACCAGTCCGGTTTCTGAGAAGTATCTTCCAGAGCACACTCCGTCTTCATCTGGGGTCAGAATGTCATCAGACACTGCTGATTCTTCTATCACATTAGAAGAAATGTTCTGCAAAGATCAAATGTTTCATTTGCAAAATAAATACTGGATGTATATATTTTTTCCTGCATTTACAGTACATTAAAGTGAAAGTACACACGAACTTTGAAAATATTTTAATGTAAAAATACTGTATGAGAGCTAATACATAAATGAGGCATGCCATGCAGAGATCAGTAGAAAAAGTACAATTTTTTAAATTCTGTGCTTAGATTCCGCATTCAAAAGCAAACAACTGTAAGGCCAGAAAGAAGTTAAAGCCACAAATGAGTAGGAAATAGAACAACCTTTTAGTTAGTTAACTTCACTGGTTCTGTCTTTCCTACTGTCACAATTTAGAAAGGTATATAGTGCCCTTATAGCATATAACAAAGGGGCAGGCAGCTGCATTTTTTACTAGTCTGTTAGAGCTGCTGTTAAATGACAGCGGCTCTCACTACGCAGGCTCACTTACACGCAGTGGGTAAGTACATTCTCCGTCTGTAGCTTTGTGTGATGTAAGACTGAGCCGTATAGTGAAAGCCATTTTTTCTGACTAAGTGTCAGCAACCTGCTTGACCCTTTATTTTAAGTAAGCAGATATCTGTGCCCTTGCTTGATGTGGTCAGTTTGAAATGGGAGCAAAAGAGAACTGGCAGGATCGCCAAGTATTTAACAGCAAAAATACAATAAATAATTACAGACTACATTTATTAAGACCTATATGAATATCTCAACATATATGAGGAATCTTAATTCTTGGGGTAACAAATACTTTAAACAAAATAAAGCACAGGGGAAACATGAAAAGGGGAAGGGTGGCATTCGGTGCTAAAGAAACTACAGTAATTTATTGCTGCTCAGTCTGCTGCATCCTCCATAAAAATGGGCCAGATTTTGTTATTTTAAAATGGGAAAATGGTTGCTGTTACCAGGCCTCAAAACAAATACTGAGTATAAAATAATTGCTGGGGATAAGACAAAATTGAAATGTATGCAATGTAAACCCTCTGGCTACTTTGAACTACTATCCCTGAAGAAGTATAGAGATAAGGACTTCTGACTTTCCTGATCTTCATGCTTGTTTCAAGTTAACGACTAAGAAAGTATTGATGCCAGAGACCAATATAGTCATAGCTTATTCAGGGGGATGTCAGCAATGGCAGCCTCCACGTATCTTCTAGAAAAAAATTACTTTAGTTGTGCTACAGACACAATCTGTACAAATCACATTCAATACATCAGCAAATATATTTGGTTTATTATTTGTTGGTTGTACTATGTTCAAAAAAATACCTACTGACTGAGAAAGGACAAAAGCCAATGCATCACAATGGCAATACAGTCAATCAGGGCTGGGTAAGACTTGACCCCAGGATACCATAATTGTTAGCAGTTTTCAAGGCAAACCAATAATCCAATGAGCTATCATACGCAAACTACAGAATATACCTACACTGTAATCTTACCTGAAAGCTAACACTGCCAACCGGAAGGTAGCTACAATCCTCCAGTATGCTCAAATATTCTGCTACGAGTGCCGCAGCATGGACAAGACACATGGCTGCTTCCGTGTAACATTTCCGTTTTACGTGCTTCTCTGCCATGTTCTGCAGCCAGGTGAGCCTCAGATCTGGTGATGTCTGGTAACCTTTAGCAATTCTAATTAAAACATAAACACATTCTTGACTATAGATATTCAGCAATCTCATTTTAATTGAATAGAGTTATGTTAACTATTGCCTACTACAAGGGGGGCCTACATCACTGTTCACCATTGAGTTTCGTAATTCTTCACCTATGTGTTGTCTAAAGCCAAAACCTTTTTTGTTTTGGATAGAGTACAGAATAGTTGGAGCCCCTGCCAGTTTTTTGCCTATATCTGTTTGGGAGACAATGCAGAAAATGAGAGTGAATATTTAAAAATTCAGAGGAGATTGGCTCTTAGGAAATTGTCACCGGTACATGTGTCCCCCATTGGAAGCTTTACCATCTATTCCTGTTCTGGAGACAACTGTCCATTCTGGATTTATCGTCTCACTTTAATGCTTGTGATAATGTCGTCAGGACAAGTAGAGAGAAAGTAAATCTCACAAGCGGGTGCTCAGACAGCAATAAACATTTAACAGGTTTTCGATCCCTTCCTCACAAAAAAAGTCTGTCTTTAGATACACTTTAAGTAGGCTATTATCTGTGTTTTTTTAGACTCTGGTAGTGAATTTTACCTGCTGAATTGTGTGTGGTTGACTTGCCAATCTGTACCTTACTCAGTAGGATATAACAAGAACATGAAAAAATAAGCTAAATCCTGTATTGCAGGAAATACATCTAGTACTAATTTTGCTTTCTGCCCAAGCTTGGAGTTCCTATAATATAAGTATGGTTCGCGCATTATTAATTTATATCCTAAAAGAAGACTTTGACCATTATTATTGCCATTTTATGTAGGTTGAACTCTGGACATGACTTAAATATGCTAAGTGAAACCTGTGTTGCAACAGCTACTGATAGAAACATAATTCACATGTACAGGGTGGAGTAACTGATGAAGAACAGCTTTTGTCTTGCAGCTAACTATAGATATGTACACAGCTTTTCAGGGTGGAGTAACTGATGAAGAGGAGCTTTTATCTTGCAGTGACCTATAGCTATGTCCACAGATGTAAATCTGTTTATTCCTAAGTCGCATGCATTTAAAAAAATGAGCTGGATGTGTTTTGTAACACGTACCTGTACATCAAGTCCATTAACATCTCTGGATCTTTTTGGAATGCTCTCATTTTCACTGTGTCTGAAAGAATACTGTTCAGGTTGTTCAAGAGCTCATTTACCTATAAAGAGGAATGACTTGATAATACCTGGTAGCAATAATAGAGAGATGGTACATTGATAGAAAGTAAAGCATCACGTGGGTGAAAAACATTTGTACTTTTAGAGGTTTTAGAGTGTAGGCTTGATTCTTACTGGTCTTGTCCAGCACCAGACAAAAATCATAATCTATTTCACTGAATTAATAAGGTTTACTGTGTATACAGAGTTAAAGGTCTGGATCTCTCTTTTTTTGTTGCTAGCATGTGGACTAGAAAGGGTTTAGTAAAAACATCACTGCTGATCACAGACTATATTAACATTTGACATGCCTAGAGTAAGTCTGAACTTGTGTGTTGTTGCAACTTTACGAAGGACAGGTCTTAATACCAAGTAAACTTACTCTCAGCCTTTCAATTTATCTACTAACATTTAGGTTAGAGTGAGACTACACTTTATGGAGGTGATTTGGCAGGGTGGTGTGAATTAACATGTTTTGCATATCAATGCCTCTTTTTTAAATGTAAATATGAGAAACATAATATAGAATATGGTTGTGTATAATTTGATGGTTAGCTTTGTGAGTCACATCACCTGTGTGCACCTTTTCCATGCAAAAACTAAGCAGCTGCCACGTTCAGGTTCTTAATAATGACAACATATTGCTAGGGCCTCCTTCCATATGTAAGTGTCGTGAGAAGGCCTTCCTCCATATGTAAGTACGTAGAGGAATTGGTCTACATCTGACAGTTACACAACTATATTTACACCGCACCACACAGTTCCTATGACATTTAACAATGGCTTTACTTTCCAGTTGCAATTCTGTAGAATATGTTGACATAGCTAAACCTGAAAAACAAGCTGTGTTTTATAAAGCCTCTTTTGCTAATGTTATAAAAGTATAGTGTTGTGTACATTTAGGGAAATGTCACTGGGATTTTTCCATACCACATAGATTATGAATCATTACTGTAATTAACACAAACATTACTACATTACTGTAATTAACACATGTCCACTGAGCTGATCAAGTGTAATTCTCTTTTTTAGATTGAGGGATAGTGGAAAAGTACCCACTTACATTGGTGGTCATTAGAGAAATGCCCCCTTACATAGATGGTCAGTAAAAAAGTGCCCTATTACATTGGTGGTCAGTGAAGAGATACCTCCTTACTTTGGTGGTCAGTGAACAAGTGCCCCATTGCATTTGTGGTAAATAGAGAAGTGCCCTCTTACATTAATGATGAATGTGATGCCCCTTTATATTGGTGGTCAGATAAATGTAACATTACATTGATGGTCAGACGAGAAATGCCTGCCTATTATTATATTGACAATCAGTGTAACGATGGACCCTTACATTGATAGTCAGTGTGGTGTCCTCTTACATTGATGGCCAGTATAGTGCCACCTTACGTTGCATTTTATCTTATGTATCACACATATACATATAATCAATATAGTATGCGCATATAAATGCAGTATGTACATTACCTGTGCAGGAAATAAAGTGGTTTGCATATCTTCATCTTCCTCGGCATATGCCAGAATGCTCCTCAGTGACTTGCGAAGATACTCTTCATTAAAATCCTGTGACTTCCCAACCAGTGAGGCTAATGACATGGTAACTTGCATTTTCACTCGGGCAAAGTTCTAGACGAATTAAACATATCCACATTTTCAAGATATTAATATATGTATTTTATTGTTATCCAAGTCAAGACAGGTACAGTGGTATCTCAGTTCATGAACGCTTCTGTTTGCGAACAATTATGTTCGTGAACAGGAAGTTTGGCAAAATTTTGCTTCCGTTTGCGGACTCCGCATAGAGTGACGAACACCACCACAGCCATCTTCCCTGCTCTGACACATGGTCGTGGCTTCCTTTAGTCAAATCGCAGTCTGATCACAGTTTGATTCGGTTCACGACCAGAATCGTGGAACAAATTAAGTTTGTGAACCGAGGTACCACTGTATATAAGATGGGTTGCTTTACAGATCCAGTCCAACCAAACCTTTTCATTTAACTTAGGAATGTAATGGTTACTTTCAACATAGAGCAGGCACAATGAGATGCCAGCACTCATGAAAACTGTTTTACAACTGCCCTTAGAAGTGTAGCACTGATGGGAGCCCCTTATCCTGCAAAACCTTCTTAAGGTAGAGTTCACATGTGCAGCTGGCAGTAAAAACAGGCATTTAATCTGCGTTTTTACCACTCCCTGGCCTCCCACTGACAAATTATCATTGCAGCAGGACAGTGCTGTACACATTGCCATGACCACGATGCTTTGCAGTGCAGCAAAAATGATACCACACGTCATGCTTGCCGCCTGCCAAACACAGCCATTGATTTGAATGAGAATGAGATTGTGCTGCAATACCATGCAAAAGGCTTGGCATGCAGTTGCAGCATGGTCCATGTAAAATCCCCCTTGGTATCAAATAAAAAAGGGCATTCAGGAGGCAGCAGTCTCGGCTCCTGAATGCCTAGAGGCTGCTGGTTTACCAGTATAGTCCGCCACTTGTGTGAATGAGCCCTTATGGGTCCCGGAAAACAACCATACCCTCATACCACACCCAGTAATGTAATGCTTTGTGTTTTTCTTCCCCAGTATCAGATTCCCCAGATTGTGGGCATTTACATGCTGGATTCAGTAGTAATTTTGAGGGAAGTTATAAAGTGATTTTAATGAGTACCTGTATCCTATAGTGCCCACATGTGTGTCATTTGTATACAATTTATTTCTATCACAGACTTACTTAAAGATTTGGCACTCTGAAGCAATTATGAGAGTTCCACTTTTCCTGTTGGGTTTTAAATATATTTTATACAATGTAGAATGCAGCAAAAACATGGGACCACCCCAATTATTAGCAGAGGGGAAGGAACAGAGCCTGAAACTAAGGCAGGGGAGATAATGATGGGAACGACTCCAGGGATATAGGAAACCAAATAGTGGCTCGGCTTACCAGACTTCACTTGCACTTGAAATACTACTTTGAATTGATTGACTGCTTATATTAGGATATGATGTTTACTATTGGTTAAAGGTAGTAATGTTGTGCAAAGTAATGTTGAAAGTAATGGTAAAAAATTGTTGGGTACATGTAAACAAACAGATAATAGCATTAACGTGCAACTGAAACCAAAATGTTTGTTTAACTTTGGATAGAGTGGAAAGGGAATAGAACACCTGTCAGGTTTTCATTACTGTATGTGTCCCCATTAGGGAGATTCACCCTATCTCCTTGTCCTGTTGAGTGTTATTACTAAAAGTGAAAGAAGACCCTAAATGTTGTCATCTGAACAGGAATAGATGGGAAATCTTTCAATGTGGATACTAGTTATGATGACCTTGCTGAGCGCCAGAGATTTCCCTCACTTTGGAGGGATTTGCTCTCACTTCCTGTTGTGGCTATTGGACAGGAAGTAAAGAGAAATCTCTTTGCACAGAGGACAAAGATGGCAAACAGAAAGCTGACAGGTGTTATAACCCTCCCTTACTCCTTCCACAACAGAAAAAAAACTTTTGGCTTCAATTCTACATTTAGCAAAATCCTACATTTATATACTTCTTCAATATATCTGTAAGATTGCATGAACCTACACTGGTACTACTGAAGCTGTATCTCATGATCAGGTAAAGGGTGGAACACGCTTGGCTCCTTGTGCTTTCCAAAGCACTGCTGCAATGATGTAAGACCTTTTGGCAGAGATCAGCACATTGCTCCACTTCTTCTTCAAACAGGAAGTCCCCAGCCTATAAGGGGGAATTAGAAGGTTAGAAAAGCACAGTAATTATGTTCATGTTTTCTTTAATTAGCACTGAGTAAACATTAAACTGTAGAACAACTGGATAAAGTGAAAATTCATTTCACTTGTGCTACTATTTTTCCTAATTTCCATTCTACATAGACATAATGTTTGTGCCTTCTACTAGCAAATTCTTTCAAAATGTTCCCCATGTTATATACAGTATGGTCTAAGCACTGCTTGCTTCTGCATTTTACTTTTCCCTTCAATATTACATTTTGAATCTGCACAAAATGCCTCATCCTCAATGATGTCAATAGTTCCAAAAATATCCTCATATCTACGGTAGGTAAGTTCTGATTCTGTTACATGAATATACTCCATGATCACTCTTCCTAAATCAGTTATAAAGCTATGGATAGGCAGCAACTTGAACTTGTAACTGCACCCATGTCTAGCATGTATTCAGTGATGGATAAAACCGTCATTTGCATTCTGGTTCCTTTGCACTGCAGCATCAGCTTTCTGACTAAATTGTTACTTTACCTTGACGATAAGCAGCCGGATGGATGAAAAGCAGTGGGCCAGGTAGGTGTTGCTCTGATTAGTGCTCAGAGAGTGCACAAGTACTTTAAGGGCTCCTCCAAGTTGATTATCCTTGCAGTCTGCAGATAAGCTGACCTAAAATGATTAACAGGAACTTAAAGAAAGATATGGAAAAAATGACATAGAATGCATACTATTTCAACATAATATTTACAGGGTTTCAGCCTTTCCAGTAAACCACATTTACAATGGTAGCGACTCCCAATGTGGAATGTTAGTCATTGGGTTGTTCTGATTTGCTCATCTTCACAGCTGTCAGCATGCTCTGCATTGGCTGAAAAAAACACTACAAATCTCATCTCTGAAAACCAGATGATTGTCTGTGATTTGAGAGCACTATTGCCACTGAGGAAAAGTCCTTCATTGAAATTATTTCCACTTTTTCTCAAAGTAAAACATTCCTTTCACTACATGTAACTCGTTAAAGTGACACTAAACTCAGGAGTTAAATCTTAAAAATGCATTCAAGCACCGTAACTATTAACACAAATGTATGTTATTTGTGTATCACTTAGCTGTAGATCCTCAAATCATCTCTGTATTCATGCTGACACTGTCCTTCCTTCTGGAGGATGGCTATATTTGTTCTCCATGGTCCCTGTGTGTGTTGTATAGTAGCCACTGCTCCAAGCTCACTCCTGTGATGGACTACAATCCCAATACAATTAGTAAACTAAACATGAGAATGTAGTCTATCACAGGAGTGAGCTTGGAGCGGTGGCTACTTTACAACCCACACAGGGACCATGGGGAACAAAAGTAGCCACCCTCCAGAAGGAAGGACAGTGTCAACACCAATTCAGAGATGATTTGAGGATCTACAGCCAAGTGACACACCAATAAGATACATTTTTGTTAATAGTTAAGGTACTTGAATTTATTTTTAAAATTTAACTCCTGAGTTTAGTGTCACTTTAACTTTTGACATAACACTTCAAATTTGGCTCACTATTATAAAAATAGAGACTTGCACAAATATAATTTTTCAATAAGTTGCTCTAAAGGTGTGAGCATACACTAAAAAAAAGTTTGAAATCTAGTCCCCTGAAGTTTACTAAGTACATCTAAGATCCTCGATTTCAATTTTCTTTAAAAAAAAAACATATGCAGAAAACAATTAAGAAAAGATTTTAGTGGTCTAGCATACACAAGTCCTTAATGCTGATTAAATCTCACCTGTAATATGGTTTCTACCACATCCAGAATAATCAAGTTGGCTTCAGTAGCCAAGTTTCCACACATAATGGCCTCCTGGTCTATTTCAGCCTTTGCCCTGTCATAGAAATATATTTTATTCAAGAGTGGTCTCTCTCTAACATCAAAACAACAGGCACACAATGCTACACTTGTTTGTTAATGTAAATGTAGCTATGCTGTTCTATTCATTACAGCAATATTCAGCCATAAGCATTTGTTTATTACTTCGCTGTCAGTAGCTTTTACATTTATTTAAATAGCATGTTTACTTGTCCAGTCATTTGCTTCCATAAAGGGTGTAATATACGTGAACCTAGTACACCATGAATAACCTCTCTAATCATACATTTTCATTAGTCTCATCCACAGTAATTTATGCTTACGCCAATGTGTTATTATACTCAGTGTTTTGCATACTATACTATATCATATGAACCTACTATAATATATTATTGTTCTCATTGATACGGTACCACAAAGTAAAGGTGCTTACATATTTAGTCTCTCGTTAGCTTGGCGCCAGTGTGTCTGCTCTTTCCTCCACCGCAGGTTCTCATTAAGGCCAGCAAATTTGTCATTCCCCGCTACAGAAAAAGACAATGTCACCTATAATTTCTGAGTGCAAATGACAACCTGTGCATAAAAAGTTCCTGCATTTTCATGCATGATTTATTAGAACATATCCTGTAAGAATGATGTATTATGTCAGACAAATGACCAACTTTTCATTACTGACTAAAGATACGAACCTGAAAATTAACAGTTATGTATAAATCAAATAGTACTTGTACTCAGCAAAACCTGTTCAGTGAAAAGAATGCATACAAAGAGAGCCACTAAACTGACCTTTCATCTATCCAGTGTGGAAACACCCATTTGATGTGCTAAACTAACATTTAGCATTTGTATACTCCATCTCCAGTTATTTCTGTAGTTCCTTATGAAATGTACTGAGCAATGATTTAGTTCAGTCAAGCACACAGCATATGAGAAGGAATAAAAGGTGACTTGAAAAGGGTCTTTTGTTGGTGCACTTATATCATCAACAGGCAGTTACAGTATATATTGGCCTTGCCGGTGACATGCACATTTGTGGAATAAACCTGTTTGCAGTGGTCTGAGGATGTACTTCAACTGCTTTACAATATAAAGGTGCTAGATGTCCTTTAGATGATGTACTCGTTTACAAACGTCCACACACTTGTACGTAAACTCTTGGCCATAACAACTAAATTATATTGCAGTTTCAAGGGCTTATCAGAAAAGTAAAAGTTATAGCCACTGCACATACAGATATCTTACTGTGTATGAATAAGGTTTCTGCTATCAGATAGTGGAAGCACCAAATGATTACATCTCGACAATGTAATGGCTGTTACGGAGGAAACGCATCAATGGAAGATCGCTCGTCACCTAAAACCTTCCCCCAGTCGCCGGTATACTGGACTACACGATAACTCCACTGTTTGTCTGATGGATGGACTCTTTCATAGCTGGCTTTCTCTGCTCTGTACATTGGCCGTACCTCTCGGTGCCCAGCTGTGGCTCTAGCCATTTGATGGAGGGTATGAGCATGGATCAGTAATTTTCCCAGTGGAAGCTTACATGACGATTGCTATGGGGATTACTGCAGCTTGATATCTGATTGGACACTGAGAGACGGCTATAGTAGGATAGTTTTAGATTGCCCAATATATAGGTTGATTCCCTTGCTACTTACCATCTACACGCGTGTGTGGTATTATCCTCAGTGGTATTATATAGGGTAGTAATATTTTCAGTGAGACCCGTACTTATGTTTAGCGGAAAAGTGATTGTGAATATTATTTCATTCTTATGGATTTGACTGGATACTATGAGCAATCTTAATACAAAATTATTTCCACAAACTACATGTAAGGATCAGGCTTACTATAATCCCATGATAACTACCAGTGGGGTATTAAATAACACTGCCCCCTCATTATTTCACACCTCCATGTAAGACATACCAACTCTCAGCTATGCATACCTCAAAGTTCTATCGATCATGGTAAAGCAGTTTTAGAGAACAGTTTATTGTCTTTCATGTCAGTTTGGTACTGGAAGCGTTTTTGATTGATTTCTGTCCACCTCTTCATAACCTGACTAATTCTTAAGTCTTTACAAAGTTTCAGTACTGAACTAATATAAAGTAACACTTTTGGAGGAAAGAAAGCACCATATGATAACAGGGTATATCTTAAATTCAACCATCTGTTCCTCAAGGTCACCCCACAGCTACCTTCAAATGCCAATGCAAATTCTTAGTTCAGAAGACATGAACTTCACGGTCTCAAATTTGCCTCAGTCCAGAATTGTATTGCTGGATAGGGGTAGATTCGTGCTTATGCATCTACTACCCAGGTCGGTATTTACAATGGCAATTCAGGAGAGCTTAGGGGTTCTATAGAGTGATAGTGTAACAAAGGGTATGTCTCTACCTTCCTCTAAAACTGTTAATGTACAACTGTTCTTATTTTTTGCCTCAGATATACTTTGACAAACTGTTGCACCCAGGTTTCTCATGAACTAATCACTCGTTTAAATGCAGTAATGGGTTGATCTGATTAATTTCAGATACCAGTCAGTCTAAGCCAGTAGGCTTTCTATTGACAATAAAAAGAAACAGTACTTACGATACACCAAAAGGGATGTGCCTTACCAAACTGCACATCCACCCTATGACAACATAACCTCTTTTTTTAAAGATTTTGTTCCAACTTTTGTTATTATTGATTCATCATTTGTGTTTCCTGCTGTAAGTGGTTGGTCTCCAAATATCATCTTACTTCACCTCTCTATTTCTAAAATGTTCAGTCTAGGGCAGGATATAATTTTCTCAACCTCCTCTTTTCTATCTCAGTCTGTTTTCTTCTGGCAGACTCTATCACACTATATCCTCATCTATTTAGTATCTTAAAATACTTTCAAATATCTCTTTTCAGTATTTCAAATTCTGCCATTCCTTCTGTATATTTTTCACACTATATATTTCTCCCTTGATTGTAATCTTGAGGTACTTGCTAATCTTTCTAACTCCAGCTATACTACTATATTTACTCTCTCTCTTCTGCCTTTAAATTTTCCTGATATTTCCAAACTTTTAATGTATTACAATATTTCCCCCTGTATAGAGAGCACCACTTCCAGATAATAGAAGTAATTGAGTAAACAAATCAGTGATCCCAAAATTCTTAAAAACTCAACTTGTTTCAGCACTGAAGTGCCTTTATTAGGGGGTGCAATGTGGAAAGGTGTGTGCATTGTGCTCAAAAAATACCAATATGACCCCAAGAGGAAAATAATGAAAAATAAATAAAATGTATGCACTAGCTGCACCTTCTTTTTCAGTACATTGGCTCCCTGGCCCTTGGGATTGTACAAACCGACAGGGTTATTCACAAAAGGGTGAAGAGTTTGGAGAAGCCGGGAGAAGTGAACAATCTAGGACAACATAGCTGAACTGGAAAGTGAGCTGAATTGGAGAATTTTTCCAAATCAGCTATTTTGGCCTAGATTGTTCACTTGTCCTGCCTTCTCCAAACTCTTCACCCTTTAGTGAATAACCCTGTTAGCCTTTCTGGGCTAAAAACTCAAAAGAAATTCTCAATCACTTTGATATAGAGAGGTTTCAAAGTAGGTACCTGTTTTCCAGCGTCTCATCATTTCTCCCCTAGCTCCTTCTCCACGTAGCAATGCTTCTTCCAAGCGAGCTTTTACATCCCTGGACTTCTGAAGCACTAAAGTGCTCACTTTGTCAGGTGACTGCTTTCCCTGAAAGAATAACATCCTCTATGGTAAATTGTTCATTACAATTTGCACAATTAAAAAAACAATGTATTCAGACAGAACCTGCCCTTAGGAGTTAAATGTTCTACAAATATATTTGCGTTACTGCATTCGTGAAAAACGGGAAAATGTAACAGTACGCTGGCAGACATAATGAGAAAGTATGTATGATCATTAAGAACTGTGAAAGCATACCTTGTACTCAAAGCAGGAAACACACATATACAGTAGATCCAGTATCCTGTTCAGCTGCAAAGCTGTTAAGTAGGCAAGCCACTTTTGGATGACACTCTGTTCTGCATTCTTCATGATCCATAGAAAGCAGGTAAGTAGGTTCCGTGTAGATTCTGGACTCAATGTGGAGTACATCTTAAGAGGCTGGAGAGAGGCAACAATGGACCACTGAATACTTGCTATGATATGAAACATATATAATCTCAACAGATCTAAAATGTTTTATTTCAGGATGTTCAGCATTAACTCAGAAGTTTAATCTGCTTATAATTTGACTTTGCTAAAGACAGTTTAAAAAAAAATCTTTCTGTTTTCATTACAAACCTTATTTTAGACCCAATGACATGTGATTCACCACCCAGGGCCGTCTTTATTATTGATCGGACCCTGGGCAAACAATTTGTTAGGCCCCAACCACCACACCGGCCCCCCGCAATGCCTGGTGGTGTAGCAGTAGCTCAGTCCGGATGTCACATCTCACTCTCCTGATTGACGTGCGTCATGTGACAGAAGCCACCCTCGTGTGACATCCTTTTCCTGCAGAGCAGATAGGAGGATACGTCAGAGGGAGATGTGACCCCCAGGCTACATGGTGTATGGCAGGGCGGAGCAACACTATGCGATGACAAACGCATAGTAAACAGAATGGTGCCACAAGTATATATTTTGAGGGCTCAAGGGGCAGCTGCTTTGGGCCCCACAACAGTGACTGGGCCTGGGGCAACTGTCCCTTTTCCCCATGTTAAGGATGGCCCTGCCCCACCCCACCTACCCATTCACTAGGTTGCACAGGATAAAGAACTCTCTCCCTAGCAGCATGGGATTGGCCATCATTCAAGACACCTAGCGGTATATGCTCTTCCACACCCAGGAGTACCAAGCATTTATCTTCTCAGTTGATTATAGTAGTAGGCGATCAAAAAAAATGTCATGGTGGGGGGGTTAAATAAGTGAACCTTCTGCTATGCATAGGGAAGGCACTACAAAAGACTGAGAAGTGGTAGCAGCATCCTAACATACTGTATAGTTAATTTTATTTTTCCAAACTAATTGTATGCTTAGATGATACCGTTTTCACTATACTGGAGTATTTCTAAGAATGGCCTTATGTGAATGACCTCAATGTGTTCTGAACACTTGATATCACTCATCCATTACATCAAACAGTATAAAAGGTAAATAACCAATAATTGCAGTTTTGTGCCATTTGTAATACTATTTATCTGTAAAACAAAGTTGACTGTTCCTCCTGGGTGAGCAGTGGACTTGATTTAACACATGGTTACCATAAGAACATTGGACTTACAACTGATGAAAGAGCTAGAGGGGGTGGTTTAAGGCCAAACTGATTTCCGGCTACAGCCATTGCAACACTTGGGTTTATCGTGCTCGGAGTATCTGTTTCTTCTTCTGTATTACGTGTCTTTCCACTCCGTGTATCTAGAACTAATACATGAATCAATATTTCAGTTATCATCATGTACAAGATAACAGCTCACACATAATTAAAAGACTAAATACAAACCAGTGGGTGACTGTTCATTTGCAGCGACCTCAATCTTTCTTTCTGAATTTAACAGTTTCAAGGTTACAAAGAAAGCTTCTCCTAAGCTTGAGGTTTGGATATCAGCAAATATTTTACATTTTAATTGTTACTTTAGCATAGGTTAGCATTCTAGAACAAAATATTGATTCTTAAAGCGACACAAAACACTCAGCTTTTTTCTCCTTATACACAATGAACATTCTACAAAGCCACATTTATTTATGTTTTAAAATAAAGTCTTAATATTTTAATCCCTTTAGAAAGTCTGCTGTGCTCGCTCCCATGTCTCTTCTCTCCCCTCACACTTCCTGTCCCTTAATAAGAGCCATGCACGTTGATTCTGGTCACATGCACATCTTTCTTTGCCTACAACTCCCATGAGTCAGAGAGGAATCATCTCTCATTGCACACAGCTTCCCCCTCCCCTGTTCCTCTCCTCACTATACACGCTGTGATAGTGTCACTGCTTGTAATCTCCTCTGCAATGCTCTGATTTATCAAAACTACTTCCAACAAACATCAAGTTTACAACAATCTACACAGAAAAACAACTTTATTTCAAATGTAGGAGCCATCTCCTCTGTGATTGTGTGACCCGATTCAGCATGTGAGCTGAGACTCAGAACAAAGTGCCAGACTGTCAGCAACTCTCACCTTCTGCGTATGCGCCAAATCCAGTTCTCTGTGATATTCATAGAACATTTGGGCGCATGTGCATAACGCGTAGGAAAACGCGCCAAATGACGTGTCGTAGTGGAAATGACACACAGGAAGTGCCGTACCGGAAGTGACACACAGGAAGTGATGCACTTAATCAGGTTACTTCCCTATTTAAACCCGGCCTGCACGCCTAGATTGCTGGATTGTCTTCAGCCCCTCCCCGTGTTTCTCTATCCTGCGATTACCTGTCCCTGTGAACTGACTGTCTCCTGGATTTTGACCCGATACCTTGCACCGACTACTCTTGATTGCTGCCGGCCACTGACCTTGGACTGAATACTGGACTTCTCTTTGCTCGATCCCTCTGTACCTTCTACGCTCTCCCGGTTTGACCTTGGCTTGCTTTGACCCTGATTTCCGGATTACCGCAGCTCAGCTACAGAAGCAACCTTCTGCTTGCACGGTTTCAACACCACTGGCACCCGTGCAACTCGCTGTCTGCCAGGTCCCTGTCTCCACTGCCAGAGGCCTCAGGACACGAGGTGCAAGGGAAGCCTCCTCACACGGTCAGTCTCCAACCAGGTACGGCTGGTGACAGCTCACATGCTGAATCTCCTCACAAGCAGCTCCCCCCACACTCACTCCTTGGTGAGCACAGGATATTTCTCACGTTAAGGTCATTGTAAAGGACAAGGGGGCACTCTTTGTGTCTGGATGTTTAACCTTTGCAAACACAGTTAGAGCTGTGAAAATGTGGACTAGACTCCCCCAGGACCTAGTTTTAGCTGGCTCAGTTAATTGTTTTAAAAAGAAATCTGGATGTATTCTTAAATGCACAGAATATTACTGGATATTGACTTCTTATAAGTATATTTAGCACCAGAGATTGTTGATCCAGTGAATATCCGATTGCCTTATGGGATCAGGAAGGAATTCTGTTCCCCTGTTGGAGCAAATTGAACCATGCTCTATAGGTTTTTTCCCCCCTTCCTCTGGGTGAACAGGGGATAACTGTGGGCACAGCATTCTGTTTAGGCTTTTCTTCTTTTTTTTTTCTTCATATTTCTATAGGTTGAACTCAATGGGCATGTGTCTTTTGTAACTATGTAACTATCATTTGAATTATGTTTTCATAGTTAGCTACACTGCGTAGATTGTCTTCTTAGTTCAACCACTGCAACACCTTTTATTTGCATTTTTCAGTTATAAGCATTGATTCTTGTATGGTTCTTGTTTTTTGTAAGTAAAAAACTCAAGATGATTTTGTATTATATAAATGTATATGTCTAGCAGACACTTCCTGTACCAAACTTTTTGGAGGAGGTGGCAATTGGGCTTTTTAGTGACTCGCAAAAGGGGTTCTGTATGCACATTATGGAGTATTTCACTATAAAATTAAATCTACTGTGTGACGACATGGTGATCAGTTTATAAGTTAAATGTGTATTGGTGTTGAGTTATGTTTGAGTGCGTTATGCTGTGTGACCTGGTTATGGAAAGACCATCAGCACCATCCCTCGTTATCTCCCAGTGGACATCATGACATCATGGACATCCCCAAGTGGACCCGTAGAGGGTCTCACCGGGTCTGCCATCTTTTAACTTGGGGGAGCTATGTGACGACATGGTGATCAGTTTATAAGTTAAATGTGTATTGGTGTTGAGTTATGTTTGAGTGCGTTATGCTGTGTGCCCTGGTTATGGAAAGACCATCAGCACCATCCCTCGTTATCTCCCATTGTTCTCTGAGGGAGCTCAGAACAATGACATTCTGGCCAGGCTCCTGCTATGGCTGTCTGGAGTTCGTTAGCAGGTGGACACCTGTGGTGTTGAGCAGACCGATTGTCTGGGAGGGGAGGGTGGATGTGATGGGATTATATTCTGATTTCATCACTTGCTGTATAAAAGTTTGTGCAGTTGCTCAATAAATCAGAGTTTGTTTACCCTACACTCAAGCCTTGGCTAGTGACTGGGGAAACTGGGAGCTACAGATCTTCAGGTTCCAATATCTCCTCAGCAAGGAAGAAGACAGCGGCGGACATACTCATCCTGAGTACGGGGGTCCGTCACATACTGTATTATTCTTCATCATAAAATAAAGTTCTTTACTCAGATGTCTTATTCTCTTTACTCCTAGTGCTCTCTTAATCATCCTTTCATTTGAAGCTTTCAACAATAAGTCGGATTACCTGAAAAATCATGTAGCTGAGGGAGGGCCATCAAAATAGTGCTGACCAGTGGGAGATAGAGGGCAGCAATTTTGTTTCTGATCTCAATCTTCTGGCAGCGTGAGTCCAAATCATGTGAGCTTAACAGATGGTTGACAGCATTGATAGCTTTCCTTTGCACTTTACTGATTCTGAGAAAACAAAATAATAGGATTTATCAAGCCATCAAAGTATGAAACTCTAAGCATTGTACTTCTAATTGAATGTATAACTAAATTTGTTTGATGCTGGCAACAAATGCATGTTCTTGCCCTGCATTAGGCCCTTTGCGGCCTGTCCATAAATACAGGCCTTACAAAACCTATGCACATGCTCATCTATGATAAGTAGACATAAATACCCGTCTGCCTCCTGGTCCAGTACAGCTTCCAGTTCTGTGAAAAGGAGTCCAGTTAGAAAATGCTTCTGCTTGTATTCAGATGAAAGCTCAAACATACTTGCAATCCTTTGGTCCTGGAAACTAGAGCAGGAACTAGAGTTCTGTGGGTGAAAATTTCCATGCATTATTATATTCCCTTTTATTGCAATTAGATCATTTTGACTTTGTAACAAATGCAACCAGCAATAGTTTGTTTTACTAAGTGCATGACAGTATTGTTACCTTATGGGAATGACTATTACTACAGTAACACATCCCCTTTCAGACACAGAGTAGCAGATCACTGTGATTTTTGATCATTTTGCTTGCATTTTGCTTGCACCTGCCGAGCTTCAGCATACAACACAAACAAACTGTAGACCTCCAGTTAGGTGTTAGGCCCCTTTAAGACAGGCACATACAGTTCTGATCTGCAGTTAACCAATGCAAAGATCTCCTGCTGATCAGAATGGATATCATCGTTGTGACATCCGTGTCCGCCCAGTTTTTTCCTCTATCTTGCGATGGAGGAAAAAACTTAAATGACGATACCCATGTTGGTCTATGGGGAATCGGATGTTAATGGACATGTGTCTGCTTTTTTTTTTTTTACAACATTTAGAAGTGACAAGAGCAGCAGTGTCAGCACAATGTAAATCATTATCTAGCATTGTAAAAACCTCAGCCATTTCTGTAACCTAGAAATGGCTCATTGTTAGATCTCTTGGAATTTCCCCATCGACATGCACTTCTGCTAGTGATAGCGAAGTGATATGTTTGTTTTCTCATCTTCTTGTACCTCGGATGAAATAGAAGGACATGGAGAGGCTGGTGTAGATGATGATGTAACAAAGAAAAGGTTCAGGTTGAGATACTGCTCATGGCTGCAGAGAATCCGTAGAAATTCAAGTCGCATAGAACTCAGGGTTGGGAAAGAATTCAGCTTGGCTGTCAACTAGAAAAAGAAAATAAACAAATCATTTAACACAAGATCTTCGTCAAACACATTCATAGAGCATGTCATAACCACTTATTATTACAAAGTAAGGGATTACAAAAGACAAATGTTACACAGGAAATGTATGTAACTCACCAACATTTGCAAACAATCATGATAAACGTAAAAGGATATGAAAAATGACCCAAATATGAACATTAGGGATCAGTTTCTGAATATATCTGTACACTAAAATATGAAACTGGAATCATTTTTCGTTTTGGATAACAAGAGAAAAGTTTGAACATTTGTCAGGTACTTTTTGCTGGCTGTGGTCCTATTGGACAGAAAATGTTTGGATAAAGTTTTACTTTATTGTTAAGCATTAAAAATCCCCAATCTACATTTGTTGTTTTGTAATAAAATGGCAGTTTATATCTCCAAATAGAATTGTGGAGTTGATTTACTAAAGGAAAATAGGCGTGACACTTTGCAGAACTTTCCCTTAGCTTAGCGAATTTGCTGAAAATCCACTTGGCAAAGAATACCCAATCACATGCAAGGAAATAAAAAAAACCAACAGCATTTGTGATTGCACATGATTGGATGATGGTAGTCAGCAGAGCTTCACCCCATTCACTAAGCTAAGTGAACAGCCTATTTGCCTTTGGTTAATGAACCCCAGTGTCTTAGGGGTCTATTCACACAAGGGTGCAGAGTTTGGAGAAGGCAGGAGAAGTGAACAATCTAGGACAAAATAGCTGAACTGAAAATTCAGCTCACTTTCCAGTTTAGTTATGTTGTCCTAAATTGTTCACTCCTCCTGCCTTCTCCAAACTCTTCACCCTTCAGTGAATAGACCGCTTAGTTTCTGCATTTGGAGAAGCTCCCTGAGCAAGTGGAAGCCATTTTGTGTCTAATTCCATCCCCAGCACTTCCACATATATTTGTCTATGTATGTGTAAAGATGTAATTTTCTGAAATAACTTTGAGGCTATGTTATGTTTTGTTATGAGGTTAGATATAAATAATATTTGGCCTTTTTAAATAATTGTGATTTTCAATAACTATACAAATGGATATTTACTGTTAACATATTATGACATATTATAACATTTCTGACTGGCCACAGAGGACACTTCAGCTGCAGGACATTCCAGTAAAGGGAATGTGGTAGCTGATCAATTCGATACACAAAAGAACATCATATAACTCTAAGATTAAATTCCTATTAATTAATTTGTCAAAAAGGCGGTGATGGATTTTATTTGATTGCAACACATGATGGAACAAAAGCCTTCCACTGCACATTTCCTTTTTTTTAATGTAATAATATACTTTAGAAAACATTTGAAAAACATATCTTGTGTTAGAAATTGATCTAACTTACTTGTCATTATGCCAGACAAGCCCTGTTATTTTCAAACTATTAATCTTCTTGTTCTCTATAGATCTTATGAAAATTATATTTGTGATGAAAGCTTTTCTGTAATAATTCAGGCAAAACTAAGTTTGGGTTACAACCACCTGCTTGACAAGAGTAAACTTTTACCTGCAGTCACTACAAATATCAGCACTTAAGCAAACTGCAATACCTTTATTACAGGCTTTGTGACAGGCTAGTAAGTCAAAAACAGACTACAAAAGAAAGACTCTCATCCTGGGCCAATAAATAACTCTGGAATAAGGGAACCACATTTCTAAAAACTACTCAGTCAACTAGACAAAATTAGGCAAGACAGCTATGCACAGCCTTCACATTCCAGTGTTTTTGTGTGTTTAAATGTATACTTATCTGCTATTTTTTGCTAACAATTATCATAGACTTTTGTACCTGATTGCAGTAATGTTTGATGAGATTAAAAACAAAACCTCGATCCATCAAGGATAGTAAATCATATAAGAAAAATGCCAGACTTATGTTCACTTTTTCTGCTTGTTCGACTTCCTGCAATAAAGAAGAACACAACCATAAGTAAGTCCACAGGCAAAGACATTAGGCTTAGTTTACTAAGCAATAATTAGGGATGCACCGATACCAAGTACCGTACTCGGTAGAAGTACAAGTACAGATACTTTTCCAGCTCCAAGACTAGACTAGAGAAAAATTCAAAAGTTAGGAGGCAGCTGTCATTTGTAAGGAGCACACGGAGCTCCTGGGATTTGTACATCTCTGTTTTAATATATGATTTAATTTTTATAAATATAAATAAGTGATGCACCGATAGCAGTTTTGCTGATACTTGTCCAAGTACTCACAGATACGAGTACTGATACATTTTTGTTTATTGTCATGTGAAAGTTTTTCTAAAACAATACAGACTAATGATTTCAGGACAGTGGTGGAGAACCAGAGCCAGGTCCCAGCTGCAACCTCTGCAACCCTGGTAGCTCTCATGAAAAAGCCAAGTATCGGCACTGGTACTCGAAAAGTATAGGTGCATCCCTATAATGCATGTGTTTTTTGCCATACTGATATACCGATTGCTATTTTTAGCCATGGGACTATTATCTGCAAGTCACTGCTAAAACAATTGTTAATAATAATAATTATTATTTTTATATAGGATTTATATAGCGCCAACAGTTTGCACAGAGCTTTACAATATACTGTAATACCAGCGATCTATAAGTTTTTGTAGCTAGCATTCTTAAAGGAGAACTATGGAGTTAGGGCTTTTCCCCATAGTTCTCCTTAGGGTAACGGGAGGACACAAACTATCGTCCTCCCGTCACCCTAAGCTCAGTTGAAACGGATCCCGACAATTATGTCTGGATCCGCCCAGCTGTGTGAGTGACAGCTGGCTCTGCCTATCTAGAGGCAGAGCCAGCTGTACCTGCCCCCTCCCCCGTCCGTTCCGCAAGTCAGCGCTGGAGGATTAGAGCGGGGAGGGGGGAATCCAGTCCCTCCACTGTCACGGCAGAGAGCCGTGACAGGATCGAGAAGTGAGCGAACGCCGGTATGTGTTCGCTCACTTCCCGATCTACTGAGCCCACCTGTGACAGTTTCATTGTCACAGGTCGGCTAGAACTATGAGGATGAGTGAAAAGCACTCACCTCATAGTTCTCCTTTAATTATGATTTGGTAGCTGCTGCCTTGGAGGGCCCACGGTAAATAAACATACATTTATATTTTACCTTCAAAGTGTAGCCTCCCAAAGTTTTATTTGGCTTCAGCTTGAAGCATATAACCTGTTTGGCACTTACTTTCTGTGGTTTGTTGAGAAGAGCTCCTATTTCAGAAGCAACTACATTCACTATAGTGCTTATGTCATCTTTAAAACGATTTGAGAAACGGCTTCTTCTCGGCACCTCCTGCTTGTCCACATTGTGGATGTATTGAGCCATGCTCTTCACCTAAAACCAAAGAAAAGACCATATATAAAATCACTATAGATTTATAAACAAACAACCATTACTGTTCTCCACAACTTTTCTGCTTCTCCATCCTATTATGTATTATAGGGACACAATGAACTGTACCCATGTATAAATAAATTGTTACAATTGCTGACATGATGGTACTTACCAAGAGCTCAAAGAAGAACCATGCATACTTGAAGACATTTTCCCTCACCATGTTAGTGCTAACTACCATCTGCAGAGCCAGTTCCTCATGAAAGTGCTTTTATAAAATATAAAAGAAAGAAAACATGAGATCATAAATGCATTCATATAAACATATCCTGAATAATGAGGACTGCCCATACTAGCTTATTGAAAACAGCAGAGCACAGAATATGTGGTAACCCACGCCAACCTATGTGAGTTCAGCTTATAGGAGTCACATCCATTAAGCTCTGATTGGCTGCAGTGGATTACCGCAATTGGGTATCACCATTACTTTTTGCACTGCCTAATTGAATAAGCCCAGGGCAGTATGCAATATCAAGTATAACATTTTTGGTCGAAATAGTATGTACATCATGTAGAATATTAAGCAGAAACAGAATATTATTGTACGCACAATGCTGTTGATCAACTTAGGGGGAAACTTTGGATTTTAGCCCATTTAAAATAAAGTGTAGTTTAACTGCACCAGACTTCTGCTGTCAGAGCTTATTATGAGGATCTGTATGGACCCCAGACAGTTGGTTTGGAATAAAGGTGGCCATACATGTAGCAATTTGTAAAGAGTTTAGGTACAAGTGATGACACACAAACGATCTATCAGTGATTAAAATATCAAACCATGCAACACACATTGTTCTGCATTTTTTGGTTGCCTGAAAATATTGATCAAATATTCAATCTATCAGTTTTTTAAATGCAAGTAATCTATCAAAACCGAGAAATGAATCAGTTTGAATAATGATTTGCTCTCCAATGCCTACACATATTTAATCAGTAGCAAGCGCCAAGACTCTGCCATGGCCAATTAACTTGGCAGAGAGCTCACTAAGTTAATCAAATCCAGGGTCTTTGGTCTGCAATTTGTATTCAGTTCGTTCAGTTTGATTACATTAAATGATCGACTGAATGATCATATTGATAAGTGTGTGGCCAGCATAACAGACCACAGCGGTAAGTAGACATGCACAACAAAACTTATACCCAGAGAGGTGATATTCACTACCAACGCAATAATAATTAGATGTGAGAACACTAGACAAGCAGTCCTACAGGTGCCTAATATGAAATGTCAGAATCATATGCAATATCGTTTCTTACAAATATATGTATTTACATTTTGAATCTAAAAATACAGTATAAGTCAAAGTCTTATTTCTGCACCACATTCCCCCAGACTAATTGCACAAACACTGTACCAAACATTTATCATAGAAAAAGTGTTTCAATCTGTTTATAAATATAAAGTAGATAAATGTAATTTGTTTCATTCCTGAATAATTTCTTTCCATCAGTTTAGATACATTTCAAAGAAGATGAATATATTTTCAGCTGTGATGGAAGTAAACGTTCTGATATTCCAATATGGAAGCCAGGTATCAAATGTTTACACTACCTTTTTGCTGCATGGTCTTGTGCTGGAAACAACTGACTGCAAGTCATTACTGGATTCAACAAAGTAAGACATGCGATTGCAGGTACGACTAGAAGCCTAAAGAAAATCACCAGAACACCAGAGGTCAGAGACTGCGGATGAAAGTACATTAATACACATAACATATGCTAGTATGCACAGGAAACAAAAAGACTGAAGGCCTGCCAGTCTACCACCATGTGTGTATAATTACATCTTCCCAGTGCCAGTGGTTAACTGAAATGTTAAGATCCATGCAATTCTGATTACACATGCACAGTATCAAGGAAAACGTCACACCATTTAGGGAGGTTTGGTAAAGCCCTGGGTATCCTTCTCTTTTCCGCTGTTCAGTGAGTCATGTGATCCATGCACCCCTGCCGGACAACACAGCTAGGCCTTGGATTTGTACACTGCAGTTAAACAGTGGAGCCTGGTCCAGGACCTGCCTTATCTATGAATAGACAATGGGGTAGAAGCTGTACACTAATCATCACCTCTTTTTTAAGCAAGTGTACAGTATGACTGAAAGCACTGTACAAAGCTCTGAATGGAGTGCTGGCCCTCCCTCTCCCATTCTGAGTGCTGCTGTGCAGGGAAGTACAGATGCCTGCTATCAAGGTACTTATACTAGTTAAAGTACATTACATATTATTGTAATGATTGTATAACTGGATTTTACCTAGGTATGTCATACCCTAGATAAGCTTAAAACCCAATGTTTTTAAAGAAGCAACAAAGGATTAAAGATAGGGTCACTGGCTCACCTTGGAGGACATAATGTTTTTAACTTCTTCATCAGCACTTTGCATTCCTGCAATATCTGGGTTGCTTGAGCTCATTGTTCGAGACTGTAATAATTTAGATCCTACAGCAGAAGCTGTGGTACGGCCAACCGTGTTGTAGCGCGTGTCTGAGTGGCTTCCACCTTAAAAAGGGCATGAAAACAAGACAATGAACCACTACAAGCCCTTTTAAACAGCAAAGAATGAACTTTAATTGTATGATTTATAAATCATCCACCTAGCTATACGCTGGCTGGATACCGTTCGCACTGGCTCCATGTAATGGCAGGAGTGCCATGCTGTGTGAACGGCATTTGGCCAACACGTGGCTGGGCTGATGGTTTATAAATCATACCGCAAATGTAATCCACCTAATTACAGAAAAATCTCAATATAGAACTCTGTAGCTATCCACACACAAGTACAAATAATGTGCAATAAGTAGAACACACAAATAGCTAGTGTTTTTAAACCGAGAAAAATTCTAGCAATGCCTGCCATCCATAATAATTAATCTATGCAGTCCAATCATTTGTAGGGTTATACAAGTCATTTCCTGATAGTTCAAAGTAAAAAATGATTACCAAGATATTTGTTTGGCCGCATATTACACAAATGCCTGAACACAGATTGTGTGTTTTAGCTGTATAATCTACTCACATTTACATAACTATGATTTCCTAGGTATGTTTACCATTCATTAGAGCGTGCAGAGTCCAGTTATTGGAACAAAACATGCTGACTGCATTTTTAAAAACCCTTTTTGGGCACTGCAGATATTTTAGTAAGCTCCATGAACACTTGAGTTTCTGAGTAGAAATGTGCATTTCTCTTAAAAGTTATATCTGGTCAAAAAAAATAAAACATGTATATCTTACATCTTTGCACTACTTGCACATTTCACCAAGGTTTGTCTCTTTCAAAATGTCATAAAGCATTGTATTTTGCATCACTGTATATAAATAATGAACAGGAACAGTTAGCGCCAAACTACAGGAAAAAATGATCATTTACACACTGCACTAGATTTAAAATTAACATTAAAAAGCTATATGTTATATACAGAGGGCTGCCGTAAAGTATAAAGTTAATGCTATGCAGCATGCTGTCTCCTACACATAATGCCAAGCTTCTGAGTGTTGCGGGGTGTGAGGGGTGCGACTCAATCAGGGAAGTGCTCTGGTTGCCTAACCCACCCCTCACTA
Organism: Nanorana parkeri; assembly: GCF_000935625.1. NCBI lineage: Eukaryota > Metazoa > Chordata > Amphibia > Anura > Dicroglossidae > Nanorana > Nanorana parkeri. The sequence continues at coordinate 73,791 of NW_017307981.1, forward strand.
CTATTGCCCATTCTCAAAATGCCTTGTGTTTTACTTGAAAGAGAACTATGGGGTAAGTGTTTTTCCCCATAGTTCTCCTAAGGGTCAGGGGAGGACATAAACTAGCGTCCTCACGTGACCCAAAGCTCAGTATATCGCAACCTACAGCTCGCGGTATACTGAGACCGCCGCAGCCGGGTCGGATCCCGACATTAATGTCGAAATTCACCGAGCTGCGTGAGTGACAGCGGGCTCTGCCTATCTAGAGGCAGAGTCAGCTGTACCCGCCCCCTCCCCCGTCCGTTCTGCCAGTCAGCGCTGGAGGATCGGAGCGGGGAGGGGGGAATCCCTGCAGGGAGCCGTGAGTGACAGTCACGGCTCTCTGCAGGAAGATGATCGAGACGTGAGCGAGCGACGGTATGTGTTCGCTCAATTCCCCTTTACATTGAACCGACGTGTGACAGTTTCATTGTCACACGTCGGCTCGAACTATGAGGTTGAGTGAAAATCACCTTTAAAGAACTATGATCTATGATTGGAGGAGAGATGATGTTACATCCCCGCCCTCTCCTCCTTCAATTATAGAACAGTTCGTATTATTTAAGAAAACTAAAAAGCATTATGTGCATGGCCGTGTAGTAAGAAGGGATGGAGATATGACTGGAACACTTCACTGCTTGTGTCACATCCTTGCAGCGTCTAGAAAACCAGTATTTTGTGTAGAATTTTTCATGCTTTATGGTAAGATTTTTAAACTTTGCAGTACCCACCCATACATAACACACAGATTTTTGAATTACATTTTACACACCCAGTGCAATTTGTAAATAACCTTTTTCCCGGAGTGTGAGCTTGTTCACATCATGTCCGGACCAGAAATTTTTTTGTCCGCACCTAAAATGCATCCCAATGTATTCCTATGGTATTTCTGGGCTCTGTTTGCACCAGTGTGGTCCGTTCCCGTGCAGGAAAAAAATACTGCATGCACTATTTTTTCTGGCCTGGAACACACCGAAACAAATGTAAACACATAAAAAATGAATGGAAAAGCACTGCAACGCATCTGAAAGCCTATTCAGCCTAAACAAATGCACTAGAACGCGTCAAAACTGCATTAAAAATGCACCGCACCACATTTGCAGAAACACATCCAGATCTGGTCCGGACATGCTGTGAACAAGCCCTGTGTGTTTAAAGAAAAGAATGGCATACAGAATTTAAATGCTTATGTTGTCACTTTTTCTACTAACACTGCACACATGTGCAATGAAATCATACAAAACTTTAAAAAAAAACATGTAGCAATTTTGAGAGCAATAAAACATTAACCTGCGTTCAGAATGGGCAAAATGACTTTCATGACTAGAAGTGGGTAGGGGACTATACCTGCTATGTACATGTCCTTTAGGACATCTGGAAGACGAAACACATAATACACATAGGACGCCAACAAACAGTTTCTTCCATGCTGATCCTTGCTGAGATCTTTACTATTGTGAAGGCTACTCACAATGGAAACCACAGATTCAAAGGTAAATTGAGAAAAGGTTGCTGCAAAAAAAAAAGAGATGACACAGGCTTTCAGAATGTACTCAGACATGTGCTGCCATCTGCTGGCTGCAATAGTACTGTTGTCTGCTTTATCTTGAGGATATTTATTACAGGGCTAGTCACAAAAGGGTGCAGAGTTTGGAGAAGGGAGGAGAAGAGAACAATCTAGGACAACATCGCTGATTTGGAAAAATTCTCCAATTCAGCTCACTTTCCAGTTCAGCGATGTTGTCCTAGATTGTTCACTTCTCCTGCCTTCTCCAAACTCTTCACCCTTTTGTGAATAACCCTGTTAGAGTTACAGTTAAAGTTTAAAAAGGAATAATCAGACATTTCATGGCACTTTTATTTCTAACTTTTTGTATTACTAATTGTATAACTTTATAGCTGAACTATAAAATTATGTTTTCTTTTTTTATAATGCAGCTAGTGTAAATACTTGAATTTATCTAGATATCAGCCGCTTGTAATTCCCTGCATAACCTTACTTGGGATAGAAGTAGGGAGGGCCAACAATAGGAACCAGTGTGTGGTGTGCTGCAATGAACAAGTGCTGACATGTAACATGCTGACAGCAGGAGGCAGCAGAGAAGGAAGAGGGACTCATCATTGTACTGTTGCTACTTTACTGTCTCGTCACAGACCACATGTGAGCAGTGAGGTGACCAAGGTATGAGTTTTAATTGCAGTAGAGAAAGGTCAGATCACCAACCTGGCTTTGCTGACAGGGCTGTGTAAATCTCAAGACTGGAAGAAGAGAATTACAAATGCTTTGCAAGTAAACCAGTAAATACATGTATTTTTAACTACATTTTTAACTAAATATGCTTAGTGTGGTTACACTGTGATGGATGTATACCAGTGCAGCACTAATGAACAATAAGTGGCTGATGTATAAACGTTCTGCCCAGTGTATAGCTGGGCAAATGCCGTTCGCACACAATACTGCCGCTAAAGAGAAACAAAGAACATTTATACATCAGCCCCTTAAAGGAGAAGTATTGGGAGAGTAAAATATACTCTTCCTAATACTTAAAGCCAGTGTGGGATACTGCAGCTGTAACATGCTGGCTCTATAGATAGAGAGTAATCATGTAACCGCTGATTGCTTAGTTCACGTTCTTCTCCTTGCAGAGAGTAGTGACACCAATAAGTCACCCCCCTCCCCTCTCCGTTCCTGCAGCGTTCATTGGAGGGACAGACAGGGGAGGGGGCGGGCACATATGGACCTGGCTCTAGAGAGGCAGAGCCAGCTGTCAATCAGGCAGCGGGGTGGATCCCAATAATATTTTCAGGATCTTACCTTGCTGCAGCACAGCTTTACAGTCTCAGCATATAGTGGGCAGTAGGCAGCTGTCAATCTGGCAGCCAGGTTGATCCCAGCAATATTGTCAGGATACTTCCTGACTGCAATGTGGCTCTAGTTCTCTTTTAATGTTATATTTATTCTCAAATCTGTTTTTTGAAGGATTTATATATTAACATGTATGTTCGTAGAATAAAAGCAAGCAGTTATAATGGCAGTAGTGGCTTCAGCACAGGTTCCTAACAGCTTAGTTGGGATAGATGAACCTATACTGTTAGGCATTACTTCTTATGTGAACAGATTGACCTTTTTTGTATCAAAGTGTACAACCCACACATGCCTACAACTGTAAAAATGCAAACTGTTAGGCTACATTCACACTATGCAAATTGGGATTCCTGCTGCAGGAACCTCTGGATTCCTGCGGTAGGAATCCCAAATCTCCCGTTTAGATGTGGCTGGTGTCACACATTCAAGGTAATTACAGGGTGATAGTGACCGCATCTGTAAGCAGCAGTCTGCATGTAATCGTATGTGATATGATTACATGTGGTTTGGAATAGATCACTGTCCCTGGATGCACAATAGATGTGACAGTGGCCGCATCTAAATGGAAGATTTGTGACTTCTGCCGCAGGAATCCATAGGTTCCTGCCCCAGGAATCCTAAATCGCATATTGTGAATGAGGCCTTACTCAATGGAAACCTTCAAACTGGTCCTAATTAATTTATTCATTCTATACTCCTAAAAAAAGTCAGTAAAAAAAAAAAAATGATTTTAGTGCTCCTACCAGTCTGCCCCCCAATCACCATGGGTTGCACAGTAAGATGGAAAAGTTTGTCCAAGACAAGATGAAGAAATAAGACCAATGGTTCCAGTCTGGAAGAACTTAATTGAATGATGCTGAGTTTGAGTTCATGCTCCAAGGAGTTCTCATTAATCTTTTGGTCCAGGACTCGGATTGGAAATGTTACTGGACCTTCCAGTGCATGGCAGAGAGTTAAAAATTTCTCCAGATGATTATCCTGAAAATATACATTAGATGTGCGCATATATTTTTAATTTGTTTCTTAGGACTGAAAAATGTACATTCCATGTATTTCTTTTTATTAATTTCTTGATTTACAATTTATATCACACAAAAAAAAAAAATAGCACATTACAAATTATACTAGAGCACAATTATACTAGAACACTCTTAGTGGATATGTATGTTTTATATTGTTGGATAAATCATTTGTGCAGTGTTAGTTAAAGATGCACTTTCTTGTATATTACCTGAGTGTGTACAGAAGAAACTGCTTGCACTTCCAGATTAAAAACTCCCTTGTGTCCTTCCACCCACTTTATAGGTGTGGGTTGTGCTGGTAATTTCTGCAAACAAAACACATACATTTTAATTTGGTTGACTGCAACATAACTGTAATTTAACAAATCAGATGTAATAAACCCATATTATGATCCAGGTATCCTATAGATAGTTGTGTCTGTGGTTCCTTAGACTAGTGAGATAAATGTAAAAAAAAAAAAAAAAATTAAATACAAAACTAAAGTATAAACCCAAAACAAAAATGTAATATATAGTGCAAAAAACGAATGCACCCACCACATGTAAAAATTGTATATACTAGATATAATACATTTTTGTTTTTGGCTTTAGACAGGCTTTAAAGGATGTGTACTTGTGGCACCAAAAATGTCAGAGTGGTGGAGTTACTTAGCATATGATATTTAGGTCACCTTCCATGCTCACCTTAACACAACAATGCATTATACAGTCAGGAATAAAGGACCTTGGTGATATGTGTGTAGCTGCTTGCTGGTAGGCTTTGGCATTCATCTCATTTTGGCTCCTATTTTCCCCTTTTCTCTGCCTATGTTTCCACTGCATACAGATTGGATGTGTCTGTGAAGACAGAACGGGCCTCTGATAGTGCCGGGCTGAGTACAGCCTCTTAGTTGACTTTTTTTTAGCTCTAATAATAATTGATTTTTTCCAGGTAACGAATAGTACTGCAGAGACAGCCTTAAAGTGATATTAAAGTCAATAGGGTTTTTAAGCTCTTTCAAATGCTGATGACATCACTTGCAATGGATGCTGCTTCTTGATGTTTAAAAGTTTCAGTTTCCTGCAGACTCAGCTGGTCCCCTGAGCACTGGCCCTGATATCCTGTGTTAGGGTGGCTCCTTTCCTTTGAAGGGTCCTATGGAGCCACCGTTGTGTGTACTAGTAAGCTGTGTGTGACTCCACAAACACACAGAGCAAGGAAAGCCACTATCCTCCCCTCTTTGTTATATTAGTATATGGGCAGGTGCGGGAAACTGTGCTGTCCCTTGTGATCTTGTACTGGACAGGAAGTTTAGAGAAGCTGAGCTTTTACCTCTGGAGAATGCATAGAGTAGTTTGCCGGCAGCTTTTCGGTGGCCACTGGGAGGCAGTAATGTCCAGTCTGAAGTCGGTCATTTAGCAAAATTGGCAGCCACTAAGAAGAAGCACATTTTGTATTATTTTTATTAATGATAATAAGTATAGTAATAATAATTAAAAGGAGAACACGAATCGTGCTATTTCACTCACAGAATACGCCAGGACAGATTCCACTGAATTGCCAGCTTTCTGCTGACAGCTGATATGATAAAATGTGAACAGCAGGTGATGTTTTTCTGTAAGTTTTGCTGGTAGTCTAATTTTGACTTCTTCATAGAAATCAGGGGCCCTAAAAATAAGGAACAAATACAGTAAACAGAAAAAAATATATATATACCGTAGTAAGGAGTCTGAACATGACATCTGCCAGAACAAAATGATCTGCCTTTGGAGAGTCCCAAAAATTTTCCTTTACTGCTCTTTACTATTACGCAGTTATGCTATACCATGTGTCTGACATCTGTTCGTAAACCGCTCTGACAGTACTATAAAAATACTTTGCAAAGCAGGAAATTACTATTCAAGGATGTCTCAAAAACTCTAACTCTAACCAATTTCTGGTATCCTCCTTTGCTGCGAATACATTGAATGAAAGGCTTACTTTACCTTGATTTATGTTGTTGGGGCTTTTTTTTACATTTATAGTGTAAATGGTAAGCTAGTACAATACTCAATCAACCAATTACATTTAAGCATTTATCAGTTAGAACATCCAAAATGTAAAAAAAAATTAGTTCTGCTTGGTTGATACTGGTTATTTCATTTTATGATGTGCTCTTATAAAATAAAGGTTTGCCTTATGTGGTGTTGGAGCGGGCTGAACCTTTCTGCACTAGAAGTGATATAAGCAGCAGGTTAGTGTTGTCTATGTACACTTGCTATAAAACTGGTGTAATTCTGCAATTACCAAAGATGGCGTGGACGTCTTGAGACTGTGGGTGGAACATTGTATGAAAGTTGGTGGAGTAAGGGTGTAAATGGCCAGATCAAGATTGGTTAAAGGAGAAGTATTGGCAGATTGAAATATACTCTTCCCAATACTTAGAGTTGGCATGTGATACTGCTGCACACGTTAGCTCTATGTATCAAAAGCTAAGGAATCACAAACTGCTGATCGCTCAGCTCACGGCCTTCTCCCTGCAGAAAGTTGTGACTTTCAGTCACAGCTCCCTGCAGGGATTCCCCTCTCCGTTCCTCTAGCACTCATTGGAGGGACAAACAGAGGAGGGGGTAGGCACAACTGGCTCTGGCTCCAGACCTGTCAATCAGGCAGTGGGGGGATCCCAACAATATTGTCTGGATCCTTCCAGGCCACAGTGTGGCTCTGCGTTGTCAGTACATAGCAGACAGTAGCCTGCAGTATGCTGACTTTGGGTCACAGGAGGACATAGTAAATATACTCTTGTCACCATAAGAGAAATAAATCCAAAAAAATGTTTACTTTTAATGTAGGTAATGGTGGGGCCACAAATGTTTTAAATATGAAATATGTAGCTGTCAGACCTACTTATTATGATAGGTAACTGCTGTGTACACCTCTTCCAAGAATTCTGAGCCATTGGATTTTCCAAAAATGACCTGTAAATTCAAAAACATACAAATGGCATTTGATTAAAATTTTCAGTAGTCAGCCAAAAAATAATAATCCATTAATTGTTCAAATAAAACCCAATATTCAATGACGGACTCATTTACTGTGGGTGAGGGTGGGAGAGTACCTGCGTTCCGGTCCAGTGCGATCTGCAAAAATGCTGCAATTTTTGCAGATAGCAGTGGACCGGAATGCAGGCACTAATGTGCTTGCGTTCCGGGTGCCGGCGATCGCACTGTGGGTGGGGGGCATGGCTGCAGTGCCATTGACAACCCCACGCCCCATCCCGCCCCTGAACGCAGGGAGTCGGCCTGCTTGCATTCCAGTGCGTTCTAGAGGCGCCGGCATCCTGTCATCCCGCGGTGCTCGTGTGGCCGAATGTGGCTGATGTTGCACACGGGTAGAGGTGTCCTGCCCCTTTCCATCTGTAACACATTCAGCCGGCAGCCACACGAGCACCGTGGGAGCATAGCCGTAGCTAGCTCCTTTTGAGCACGAGGCAAGAAAAAAAAGCCGTACACCCCCCCCCCCCCCCCAACAGATGTGTGATGTCACCCAGTGCCCTGCCTCCAGGATTTTTATTTTTAAATTTTTTTTACTTTTAATTGTTTTAATTGTAATTTTTTTTATTTTTTTTTTACTGTTGGGGGTCTTCGGGGAAATACTAGGGGTCTAAACAGCACCCTGATATTTACCTTTTAAAATAGAAAAATAAATTGAGGACACAGAGTCCTCAATCTCTTTTTCTGCAGCCTCTGTTCTAAATGAATGGAAAGTACAGAAGCTTCCCATTCATTCAGAAAATATTTACTATCAAGCAGTTTCTGAATGGGGAGGAGCCTCTGTACAGAGTACTACTCCCCACTGAGAAACTCATGAATGAACAGGAAGTGATTTAAAGCACTTCCTGTGCATTCTTAACTAGTACTATGTGTCCCCAGTTATTTACAAACGCTGGAGTGATCAGCTGATCGCTCCAGTGTTTGTCCTGCACAGAGGATTGGTACATATCACTGATATGTACCAATCCTCCATCACTAGGCCACGCACAGAGGGGGGCTCAGCTTCTCCTCTGGATCCCCGCTGCTCTCCTGGGCAGAGGCAGCGGGGTATCCGAGGAGAAGTGAAGGAAGCACTTCAGCCGCGGGGGGAGGACGGAGCCGCTGTCACAGAAGTAAGGCCGAGCGGTGAGGAGAGAGAGAGAGCCGCCGGCTGTCAGATCCTGGCCGAGCGTCTCTCACTCTCCTCACCGCTCGCCCTTACTTCTGTGATAGCGGCTCCGTCCTCCGCCAACCCCAGGCCCCCCTCCCCAGCCGACGGCTGCAGCGCTTTGTTCATTTTTCCTCGGATCCCCGCTGCATACAGATCCAGAGAAGAATCCCCATGGCGGGAGGACAGGACATCGCAATCTACCAGTGATCGCTTTGCGATCGACTGGTAGATCGCGATCGACCTAATGGGCACCCCTGCTGTATACCATTAAAATGTTATTTAAAAAAACTTAAACTTCAAAGGAAACCCTCAGTGAGAGAATCTAGGATTGTTGACCTCTTCTTCTAAGAAGGCTAGTTGTCAGGCTGTCATTCTGATCCAATGACTTCAATATTTTATAGGGTACTGAACTTGAGCAAGTATCAAGGTCATGATTTGTGACCTCACCTTAACTGCTTTACCTGCATGCTTATTCTTGGTCTGAAAGTAATAAAGTCAAACACTGGCAAGCAACTAGTAAATGTAGAAGGAAATCAGCAATGACAGCCCCTGTATTTCTCTTAGTGAAGATTTCCTTTAAAGAAGATCTACATTAATTTTTTTTTTATTAAGCTTCTTCCTAGACTCGTCCTTCCAGTGTTTCTCCCCCTCCTCTGCAGCGGTCTAAGGTCCCGTAAATCATCAATATATATACATAGTGCACAGACTGAGGATGCTGAGGAAGATTCCAATGCTGCTGTGGAGAGGGAGGCAGGCTGGAGGAACGCTGTGACAGCTGGCCGGCTCAGAGCTTTGGGTGAGCATATCTTTGTTCTTTTTGCCCTAGACACAGCACTTAAGGGTTAATAAAAAGTTTTCCTGGAGTTCTTTTTTAATGATTTGCATAATTTGCATCTTTCTTAAGATAAAGTAAACAAAAGTTTTAAAAATCAAACTGATGTTGTTACCGGGAGAGAGCACTTAGTATCTTCCCCACACATGAACTGTATTTTGATAGTAATGTTTCTTGCAGACGAAAGGCGATTTGCAAAATTCAGTCTCTGCGGATAGACATAGAGCAAGTTCCTGAAAAACATAATAGAAGAAATGCTTTAGTAAAAATAGTTCTGTTGTGGTGCATTGGCAGCCCATTCACAATAAACCTGCAGACTTACAGTAGTGTTAAACTCTCAAACTTTTTTTTCAATAATGAATCCAGATCAAACAAATATACATTGCCCAGCAAAGCATTGTTTTACTTTGTTGACCAAATACTTACAGTCATCATGTTTCTGAACAGCTACAAGTCCCTCAGCTCAGCTTCCCTGAACTTCCTGCCCAGTGCAGGATCACAAGGGACAGAGCAGACTCCAGCAACTGTTCATCTACTAACTTAGGGAAGAGGAGGGAGGAGAGGGGGCCAGGGAGGAGGCGGGTAGCTGGATTTGCTGTGCCTGTGTGTTTGTGGAGACACACACAGCTTACTAGCACACACAAAGGTGACTGCATAGCAGTCTGCTTGAGAAGGGAGTCACTCTAAAAAAGGAAACTAAAACTTTAAAAATATCAAGAAGCAGCATTCATTTTAAGTGATTTCATCAGCATTTGAAATATCTTAAACCATTTTGACTTTAATATCATTTAATGGGACCTTGTATGCAGAGCTAATTTTCAACTGAACTGACCAACAAACAAATGGAGAATGAAAAGATGGTTTCATGTTTCCTGAACTATAGAGAGAGCTCTGGCTCCAAGAAACTGCTGCACCCCTCCGTCCCCTACTGTTCTCCTACTAAATTTGGGCAACAAGTGCAGACGTGGACAGAAGAGGCAAAGTAAGGGAAAAGTTATCAAAATATGTACTGTTTGAACCTTGGCGTTTCCCCTTCTAACCCTGCTGCCCTAGGCAATGAGTGAGATTCTAGTAATACAATACTGTCCTAATTGTGCATTTCTGTCAGTTTTTAGGAGACAAGAACATGAACAGTCACGTTGTTTTTATAAGGGGGAGTAAAGGTCATTTGTCCAGACACACAATGAGACTTGACAGCTATGGAACCTAAACTGTGAGGCTTCATACCACAGCTTTCCAGTGCACTAGCAAACACAGAGACAATGGTTTACAGATGGAAGTGTAATTTCTCACATTATTAAGCCAATATAATTATAGTTATCCTTGATCCTTATTTAAAGTTATAAAGTCTAATAATGAATGTAAACCAACACTTCTATTAGATCCATGATGCATTATTAATGATGAATAAATACATTTGTGATAAACTGAATTCTTGACTTCATATTATGTTGTGTGGATGAGAGGTGCGTGGGTAGATCATTTGTCCAGTACTGCAAAATAACCGTACTGTTTTCTGTTGTTTTTTAAATAATCCTTTGCTAAGAAAATTTAGGATAAGTGAACCAACAAGAGATAATTTCTCAGTATGACTTTAAATGATCAGTTTATCTACAGGACAAGAAGTGAAGAGAAATCTCCCTAGTGACATAGATGGCAAAAAAAAAAAACCTGACAGGAGTGTAAGGCCCCATTCACACTTGCGAATGGGGACAGATCACAGTGTCTCATGAATTCCTCTGTGAGACTCTTGCGATCTGCTGCGGGTGGGAGGTGTTGTATAAATTAATGACTGTTTCCACTGCCCAACTGTTCGCAACCTGGTCATCCACAGGTAATCACAGCTTGTGTGATTGCTTGCGAACGGACTGCGAACAGCTGCAGGCGGTAACAGCTGTCATGGGATTATCGAGTGCCTCCGGCACTGTGTAGATTGCATGAGTCTCACAGAGGAATTTGTAGGTGTGAATGGGACCTAATGTTTCCAAAAAAAAGATAGATTGGGCTTTAGATATACTTTAATTAACATGTAAATGTAAAATGATTCAATATATGATAAAAATCAGTATAAGAACTGAAAGAAAATTTTGCCAGTGCAGCTGTTGTTATAATATTTTCCATAATATGGGGAACAAACACGACACGGCAGTATACAAATGTAAGGAAAGAGAAAAAGAGGACAAGAATCAATGCATATATAATCCCAACAGATAGAGGCCCATTGTGCACCTGGTAGATGCATTAAAATCCAGCAGGTCCATATTGCAAAGCATCTGTCAAAAGCTAAATTCTTGTAATAATGGTCTATCCATAACAGACATTGCTTTATGGGGGTAAGGGGTTGGCTTGGCGGGGATGCCTCTCTGCTTACAGTATTTTGGAATAAGGCTTTTGGCTACATTGAAGGAGGTATATTCTTGTACGGGTCAAGGGAACCATGTGTACAGTGGAATAAGGTTTTATTAGGGTGAAAAGTAAGATCCTGGTTTCAAACAGTATGCAGCCATCAATAAATTCATATTAAAATGCAACCATAGTTTAAAGAATCCAATTGTATAAAACATTCCAACAAGGTAATCTAATGCATACAGACTTATATAGACTATGTCACTGTATCCACATTTGTGGATTCAAAAACAGTGTATATCACTACTCTGCTGTACTCCTTAATGGATATGTCTCAATAGCTTCAACTGAGATTAATTTATGTCATAACTTCACTGCTTGCATCTGCAGACAAATATTGGGACACACACTCACACCACTGCATCTGAAAAAAAGCTTTTTTTGCTGGATAGCATTTTTAGCCCTGGAGTGAAGGCTTACTTTCCTGCCAAGCAAGGCAAAGTTCAAGGCATGCTAGAACTCTGGTAATCCTTTGTAATCAGCGCCTCAGCATCAGAGCAGTCAGACTTTCACTCCTGCACAAAGCTATCAGTGTGCGAAGCACAATGCCATCATTTCATCATCTTAAAAATCCTTTTTTGCTTGAAGTGCAAAACCGTCTCAACTGACTGGCATACATGTACCACCATTGATGGTCTACAAATTGATATTAAAAAAAACCCTGTTATCCTGAAAACATGAAAAATGACTGGAAAGCTTTAACTAATTTCTGGAGGCTTTATGCACGTTACCTACCAAAACGCTGAGTTCAGATGCGTTTGGAGCTTATTTCTAAACACATCTGGACTCATGTAATGCTTTTCTATGACTGAATGCACACCTAGGCATCCAGCAGCGTCTAGGTTCCTTCAGTCTAGGTCAGTTTATGCAAAATAGAAATGTCTGCGTTCCCGGTCCGACGAGCCCAGTTTTATGAGGCTAAACGCGTGTAAACACAAGCAAGCCCAGCACAGAAAAAAGTGATCTGGGAAGCATAAAGTTGTTTATACTTACCAGAAAACTTCTGTTGGGGCTTAGACACAGCCTGCTAGTGTGCATGAGGCCTTAGGAAGAGCACATCATGTGAAAAGTTTGGTAAGAGGGATGCCATATAAAGGCAGTCCCCGAGTTACATACATCCGACTTACATCCGACTCCTACTTACAAACGGAGGCTATTATTGTACAGCAGGGGTAGTTGTAATGCTGCCACGCTCGTGCCAACGAGGAGTGCCCGCCTTTTTGGGTCTGGTTTGTAGTACTGTATGTACATTACAGGAAGTTGGCTCCTGTTAGACGTGCAGGCGAGGAGTACCCGCCTCTTCTTCCGGGTCACTGTGAGGTTTTTACTGCTGCCTGTATCCTCATTAGAAAAATTTAATCTCACTTCCTGTCCTTGAGACAAAAGGAAGTGAAAGGAAATCTACCCCTAGGAAGGGGAATTCACTCCTGTAAGAGTGATCATGGGAAAAAGGTGTCTCCACTGAAGCTTTATCACCAATCCTTGTTTCCACGACAACCCAACATTTTTAAAGTCCATTTGTCACAGGGACAGAAAGTGAAGTGAAATCTTCTGAACAGGGGCACACACAGCAAAACAAACTTTACAGGGGGTTAACCCTTCCCTATGATATCTGAAACAAACAAACAAACAAACACATTTGGGCTGCAGTTACACTTAAAAAATGTATCTGTTCCAACATACATACAAATTCTCTGTCTTGTTCGTAACCCGGGGACTGCCTGTAAAATTGTGTCATTTTTAGCCATATGACCTTGCAATAAAGTCATTAGATTATAAGCTCTCTTGGGGCACACATTAAGTAATTTGTCTGTGCTAAATTAAAACGAGAGGACACACAAAAATATCAACAAAAAAAAAAATCAGTTTATAAACCACTTTGGGTTTACCAGGACGTTCGGAGAAGGGATTATGTATGCCATACAGTTTCAGGGTACTCTACTCTCTGGTTAGTCCATTGTGCACCTTCCATATTAATCATTGAATTCAGTGCTAAAAGTCTGATGAACCATGTTTACTGTCAGAATGCTGTACAATTTCACCTCAATGCCTTCTTCTCAATACAATTGGACCTCAACTGCCAACAGATACTAGCTAGTTTTACCAATAGAGATGTCTTAATTTTTCCCCCCTGAAATTTTGCATACTGACAAATGAGAATTAGATTCCAAGCATTTTACAATGTTTTATCTGAAATTGTACTTTCATCTGGAATTTACTTTCTCAGAATTTCTCAGTTTTTTCATGACATAATTTCCATAAAGTAATTGATATCCTACTAAATGAAGCTGCAGATGTCCACGAAGGAAAGGTGTTGAATGGGAAAGCTAAACTCATATATCCAGCAATGCACAATGGGAATATTATACATGGAAGGAAAAGGTAATCTCTTTAGTAACAAAGTGAAAATTCAAGGCACTTCTGCCTTGTGCCAGGCAATCCTCAATCAAAAAGGAGCCAGTTAGAAAACCTTCAGCGGAATGATGCTTGCAGCCAATCAGTTGCAAGCAAATTTCAGGTCTTTCAACAGTGGTCGGAGGCCAGTGTCAGCATACAATAGGGGTGATTCCTCCATCCACGCTGTTAAGCGTGGATGGAGGAATCTGTTATATTTTCTTTGTTCAGCCTGCTGGTTGAACGAAGAAAATATTACAGTGTATGGCCAACTTAATTCTTTCTATAAGGACAGATCACTGTGAAGGTGCTCAGAAAAACTTGGATACAGCCATGTCACCTGCTGCAACAAAACATCTAAAAGGTAAGAAATATTTTTTTTTAAATTGTTTGTTATGAGTGAATGTGAGCACTTACAAACATATAGAGGGGTTTTCTCACATTTGACTGAAAAAGTGGAAATATAATTTAAGGATCCTGAGATGTGCTTAGTCAGTCTTATAGAGAGTTTGACTTTCGACCAGTCAGACCTGACCCATAGACCTGTACTGAGAAAAGAATGTTAGTCACTGTGTAGTACTATTGAGCTGGAGGAAGACTCTGCACATGTAATGAGAAAATATGCTGCCTTATTGTACATATGAGGCAGTATATTTATGAAAAAGGTGATAGAAGAAAAAATGACTCATTCATAAATATATCTAAAAATGATAAACATACTACAGCTTTCCAATAAGCAGTCCTTTTCAGGAATATAACATCTGCTGTGTTCTGGCTGTACTCCATCTAACTTTAGTATGTCCCCTCCAAAGAGCTCAGCTCTGCATGATGTTTCATGATTCAGATTACAAAGACAATGGATGGAATGCTTTGCTGCTAACATGTTTTATTAACCTTACAGAATCATTAAAAGCACAGACACTTAAGAAATAAAACCTTCTAACTGGGTGTGGATGTACACATAAAAAGTTGCATACATTATTTTTTGCAACGCAGAGCACTACAACGCAGTATAGTGCATTGCTCTGTGTTGTGGTGCGGCAACGTAGGTGCATTGGGGTGCCATTAACAATAAAAAGCACCCCCGCTTACCATTGCAAGTTTGTGGGCTCTACCGCAGAGCAAGAACATGAACCCAGCCTTAAAGTTTGGTGTTGCCCCTTACCCTGCTTCACTAGGCACTGGCCCATTATGGTGCATACAACCATGGATGTTTCGCCAAAACTCTGTACAACTGCCACAAGTCTGGCAAAAAACTATATACTGATAGGTTGCTTTGCCACCACTGACGAAGTCACTAGAGTGGAGTTTGGGAATGGCGTGGGCTAGCAAAGACTAGGAGGAGAGAATGGGATGGAGCTCCCGGTGAGGCGGCTGCGGCCAGAAATGTTTAAAGATTTTATGTGATTACGTTTTATGTGAGTAGTATTTTCATAAATACAGTAAACTCCCCATTATCCGGCATCCACAGGGATTGGTAGATTCCGGATCAATATAGTTTCTGGTCGCTTGAGAGTTACTAATAAAAATGTGTTTAACTAATGCTATACCCCATACTAAACCATACCATAACAGTATATTGTACTCTAAACCAGTAGAAGTACTCGGAGTGATCACTAGGTGGCGCTTGTTTCCAGGATAACACAGCAGTTTTCAGAGATCGTTCAGACAGTCATTCCCAGGATAATCCAGCACTTTTCAGCCCATTCCTGTACCTTTCCATGCTCCACTATCCCTCTCCTTGAAGGTGGCAGATCAGCAGAACAGTGAGTACACAAGGGATTTTTTTTGTGCCGGTTAGATGGAGGTTCCGGGTAGCTGAATACCGGAAAACAAAGTGTTTACTGTCATTTGTTTGTGTATGAACGGTGTGCACTATGGGTCCCCTTTTTGCCTTATATATGGTTACCATATTGTGAGAGAGAGACGGCGAGAGGAGTGATCAAGTGGCTGCCACGGATCTGGGTATTATCTCGCCCGCTACAAAATTGAAAGGGGATTTGCATTGTAAGACCTTGGAAATAAGGTCTTATCCAGTGAGCAGCTCTCTGGAAGGTGCTCACATCAGTGGTGAAGGCACTTCTGCACATTGGTGGTGATAGCAGTTGTTGAGGACTGGTGGAAACCATGCATTAATCGGCACATATGGAGCATTGCACATTTTGAAGTGTCGCTAATGTTTGGACTGTAGACACTGTAAAGGACTGAAGTGAAGTTCTTTTATGTTTTGAGTTGACATATAATATTGAATCACTTTGGGATTTTTTTTCTTTATATATGTTTAGTTTGCACATTAAGGATTTGTGTATAGCGTGGCATATAGATTGGTAAACATTTTTCAATTAGTTTAACACTATTTTAGTGCTTGCTGCAAGAGTTATATTGGCACAAAGCATTCACACTTAGCAGGTTGCTTTGCTTCTATTTCAAGAGACAGCATAGACAGATGCAATAAAAGCTGTAGAGGAAAAAGCACTGCTTTTGCTGTAGATCAGTGAAAACAAAAACGTTTGAAGCACTGCATTTGAAAATGGAAACATAGTCTTATACAAATATGGTTCTCAGGTTAGTCCTCTTAGGCTGGGTTCACACCTGGGCGTTCCTAATAGGCGTGTTTTAATGCGCGTTTTTGCACTTGCGTTTGAAGCATGTTTTTCTGTCCAATGAAACGCGCGTTCAAAGCGCGTTTTTTAACCTCACTGGCGGTATGATTTTTTTTTCTTTTCCTTTTTTTCCTCTATCTGTTTTTCCGTTTGTTTTTTTTAAACTTGTAAACTTCCCACCGGTTCCGCCCCCCTGCGTTGCGGACGCTCGCAAGGGATGGAATCCGGAAGACAGATGCCCGCAGCGGCCGAGGACACAGTGGGGATCGCGGACAAGGTAAGACCTACGCTGTATTCCCGAGTGTGGCTCTGGGTTACCGCTTTGTTACAGAAAATTAAACCCGAGCCACACTCGGGAATACCAATGGATACGCGCTAAAATCTGCCCCTACGCGCGAAAAAGAAGCTCAAGTACTTTTTCGCTCGTAGGGCGTTTTTCAGCGCGACAAATCTCGCTGAAATACGCCCAGGTGGGAACCATGCCCATAGGGATTAATAGGATTTCACTTCTTGAGCGTTTTTCAGCGCTTTGATCAGCGCTGAAAGATGCCCAGGTGTGAACCCAGCCTTAGGGTCTACCTGGATTTTGAGACCGTTACTCTGGGTACTCTGTAAAACAAACATGCTCAACCGAGGTAATGGTCTCCAGTTCAGTAAGCATTATATGTCTCTGGATAGCCATGCGCCTGCTTTAGGGGACACCAAAAACAGATGCAAAATACATTGTAACTCAGAAGAAAAAAAATAATTGAGGCTTTGAAACCTTAGTCAGCTTTAGAGCCCAGGAATCCACTTTTAAAAAGTGGATTCCATATTATTATTATGTTCCATAAAAAGATTTCTCTTTTAGCACCTACCCATGGGCAAGTGTAATGTATACATTTTAATAATATTGTAACATACCAAATTATCAAATAAAGTTACCAATACTCCTCTAAAGTTTAATATTTTGTATCTCGCATATGTATACTGGTCAGCACACTGCATACTACAGAAAACGTCTCTGTACAACCAGACGTTAGCCACTACTACACTCAACAAACTGTATCTGTTCCAGCACAAGCTGGCTGCGCCTGTGGAATAAAGGAGGCATGCACACTGTGCGAGTGGTGAATTTTCCTGCTAACTTGAATCTTGGATTTTGAGGGGGTGTTTAATTTATGAATAAAGCTTAACTCCTCACTTACCACAGTAAGACATGGTACAAACACTGGCCAGATACATATGAAGAATAATTTGGAGAAGTGCTATGGTAGTAGATAGATAGATAGATAGATAGATAGATAGATAGATAGATAGATAGATACGAGAGGAATAGATAGATAGATAGATAGATAGATAGATAGATAGACAGAGAGGAGAGGAATAGATAGATAGATAGATAGATAGATAGATAGATAGATAGATAGATAGATAGATAGATAAATAGATATTTCACAGGAAACCAAAATATGCAGATATGATAGAAATCATTATCAAAGAGAAACTAATGCAGGAAGTGGATACTTCTATTTGTAGTAGTGTTTAGCTGGAAGTGAAGTGGACAGTGCTTTGATTGTTTTATGGAAAAAGTGAGACATTTCTACACAGCACATGTAAACTGTAAAAGAGTTTAGCAGTCACTGCCTGTGATGTCTGAAACTATATATGTTTTACGTAAAACACAGCTATAAGTAACTATAAAATACCCACATTTAGTCCAATTACACATTCATCAAAAAGTATTTAATATCATCTCCTTCTATTTTTATATTAGACCTATAATCCTCTGCACAGCAGAATTCTGATTGGGGGAAGAATTAGCAACACTGTAAGCCAATCATATTCTACTGTTATGCAGAGATGGGGATGGTCTGACTGTGCGGTCTGCTAGGGGTGTGTGAATTTCATCAGTGGCTTAACAGAATTAAAGATCTTGTGACAGATGAAGTAGTTCACACACATATGTTTTCAACTGTGTATTTAGCTGCCTATAGTTCTGCCTTAGCATGTACTTTGTGATGGTCCATAACTGGCCAAATCCTAACATGTGCTTATCAATTCACACATATAGTATATTTACCGTATAAATCAAATGAAGGAAAATTGGATATTACCTAGTATAATGCTGAAATTAAAGTAATTGTATAGTGAAAGAAAAAAGGGAGGTTCAGCTGCGGACAGGTTTTTAAGTATGCAAGCAGTGGACTGGCATCTCCGTCTTGGCTTCACTAGCTAGCAAGTCAATGGCCTGGCTCAAACATACAGTCAGTTAAGTCTGAACTACTGTCCCGTCAAATTCATAGGGAAGAGATTCACTATTGCTCCTGGCGATTTCAACTTTTAAAACAAATCAGCAGTGGCAGCTTTCCTATTTCTACCCTTAGAGGTTCCTTTCACAAGTCGATTTACTAAAGAACTTCCAAATGTGCAAATCTGTATTTTCTTCATATATCTATTTTAGTAAAAATGGAATAATAAAAAAAAAAAGGTTGCTGGTTTGGAAATGATTCATGCAATCTTTAACTAGGTCTGCGCTACAATCTTCTACCTCATGTAATGTATAAATGAATTATTACATACATATCATTTAGTACTTTTTTTAAATAAAGACTCGTATTGTTAGAACTTTAAAAAGCACCAAAATCAACTTATATGAACTGTTTTTATTCAGTACATAAGATACAACATGGTATTTTATGACTTATTAATATGTACCTTGCAGTGATAGAATATTCCCAAACTTGGAAGTGACAGCTGTCCTCATTCAGCAAAGAGTTAATCTGAGGAATTTAGAGAACACTGATTCAGCCTGACTTGCTGTCCTGGCTCATACAGATCTCCTGCCTCAAAAGTAGAAGGACCACACTGATAACTTTCTTTTACACTCTACTTTCAGCCAAAGCACTACGATGCCAGCCACTGGAACCTTTTCTCTGCTGTATTTAATATGCCTCCTAGGTATACCTGTCCAGAAATCTTGGGCATTGCAAAACCCAGAGCTGCACTTCTACCCTAAGAATGAAGTCAACCTACTCTCAGAAAGTCTTCTGCAGATTGGAACAGGATTAAGAAGAGAAGTTAACTACACCAAAACGCAGATCAGCAGTATTTTCCAGCAACTGAAGCAGTTTAACTCATCCCTGGCAAATCTGTCAGAGCAAATAAAACAAACCAGTAAACTTGGGGAAGAACTTGACACCAAAGCAAGAGGCTTTGAAGATAATGATAAGATGTATGAGGTTCTTGCAGAAATATCTGAAGAACTTGTTAAGTTGCAGAAAGAAGGAGCATCTCTCGATAACACGATCAAGCCTCTAGAAAAGAAGGTAGAGACAGCTCTGGATACAAGAGAAGAGAGAGAATTCTTTGTCAACACATCACATATTCTGGTAAGAACCTGGGATCGCATTCATTCAAAAGTAATTGTTCTATTTAATAAGACAAAGGGCTCTATAACGGATGTAGTTTTTGATATTGGCTAACAGGAATAATACATTATCTTTTATTGCTGTCAATATTCCTAGACAGAAATAATGTGTTCCAGCTTTTAGTAACACACATTATGTAGGTAATTCTGTATTGTGTTGGTTGTGGAGAAAAATTTACATATATATTTTTTTCAGGTTGTAGCGACTTAATTGATGAATAATAAGGTACTGCTACAATATGTGCACTCTCTTGGTAACAAAAAAGTATAAATTATGCTGTTCTTACAACTTTGGTAAATCCAATTTGTATTTTTGGATGTACACACATATTATGCTTAGTTTTTCATAAATATTAGCCTGGATTTTAAATTTGTAGCACTAGTAATATTGCTTTCTATGCAACTGAGTGCAACTGAATTGCTTGCTAAGCAGCAATTATAATATTGCCATTCAGAGCAGAGGTGCTCAACTAATCTGATGTTGGGGTGCCAAGTATCTGTATACTATGGCTGGGGACCCCATCTGTCAGCTTACCATTATGTTTAGGCTCAAAAATATATTTTTATTTAAAATTCTATGTATTTTTTTCCCTTAAAATCTGGAAATGCTCTTTTTGGTGTCCCAAATCACAGGTTACAAACCTAGGACATAGAATAACCAGTTAGGGTACAGAAAGCTTCAGCTTTTTTTAGTGTGTGTGTTAAGCTTGTGTCCCTAATTCTGGGAGCTGGGATGACTAACAGTATGTATACTAGTTAAAAAACATTTAAAAACACACACTTATTTTTGCATATGATTCTTTGAAGAGGACTGGAAATCATGCATTGTTTGTGGTCTATGAAGACCACATTTTAGATTTGCTTGGGCAGAAAAATGGGGCAAAGGAAAATAAGCTGCTGCCAATTCAGCCTACATAATGAAATGTAGAACCTGACTGGTGTCTTCTTAAGCTAACTTTTGTTTCTTGATTCCAGTTCTCCCTATTTTGAAACCAAAAGCATAGTGATCTTTAGTGTGAAGATACATTTACAGTACACGTGCCATAGGAGGATTGTATAGGCTGTCATTGTTGATTGATCCTAAAACTGCTTATTGCTTGGCTGCCATGCTGATCCAACATGGATTAAGTATAGAGTTAAGAAACTGTACATTTTTTTTATTATTTTCATTCCCTATTTGCTTGATCCAGGTAAAGGAGTCAGGACTATTGATACCAGACATACCCAAGCAACAAACATTTCCAGAAAGAGGACAGTCTTGGTTTCCACTATGTTTCTCTCATTATAGGTGTACTTTGACCAATGACTACACAATATAAATAATTAATGAACTACATATTAACACAACAGTTGAGATTTTCAATTTTAAATGTATTCTATTAAATGCATCCTCACCGATATCTGAGATGTGTTAAATTAATTTACCATATACTAGTACAAATTAAATATCCACAACAAACTTTCCCTTTTGCAGGCAATAATTGAAAAGCAAAATATGCAGATTGATACACTCCAGACAATAGTGGACAGCCATCAAGACCACATCAATTCTCAGGAAGCCAAAATACAAAGATTATTAAGGAAGGTAAGTGAACAACAGAGCTATAACTTAAACATATTTCTGTGATGGTTTTACAATAATATTTCAGGAAGAAACAAAATATTCTTTTATGTCTGTGGGTGATCCTATCTGATCACGTTTGGCTTTACACACATCTTACTATTGTGGCATTATGCTATGTAAACATAGGACTGACAAGGCTACAGCTGGAAACACATTCCTCTAAAAGATATATAGCAGCTTATGCATACATGGAATACATATTATTATTATTAGACAGAATTTAGAAATTACAATACAATTCAAGACAAGATGGTAAGAAGGGCCCTGCTGTGAAGGCTTACAATCTAAAAGGGAGGGGCAAGTGATACATGAGGAGGTAACTGTGTGGGGATGAATTGCATGAGAACATGATGGTTCAGTGGTTCTTTTGAGGTGGGATAGGCTTCCCTGAAGAGCCGAGTCTTAAGTGATCGCCTAAAGGCAGTCAGAGTGGGAGAAAGATGGACAGGTTGGGGTAAAGAGTTCCAGAGGATGAGAGAGACTCTAGAGAAGTCCTGGAGGCGAGCATGGGAGGAGTTGACAAGGGAGCTGGAAAGCAGAAGGTCTTTTGAAGAGCAGAGGGGATGGTTAGGGTGATACTTTGAGACAAGGTTTAAAGATATAGCCAGGGGCAGAGTTTTGAATGGCTTTGTAAGTGGTTGCTAATATTTGAATTTAATTCTTTGGGCTATTGGAAGCCAGTGGAGGGATTGGCAGAGGGGGGTTGCAGACACTGAGCGGTTGGTTATATGGATGAGTCTAGCAGCACCATTCATGATAGACTGAAGCGGGGATAGCCAGTGTAGAGTTAGGCCAATGAGGAGGGAGTTGCAATAGTCAAGACGGGAGATAACAAGTAAGTGGATGAGTAGTTTTGTGGTTTCATTGGTGAGGAAGGGGCGTATTTAGGAGATGTTAAAAAAGTGAAGGCGGCAGGATTTGGATAGGGATTGGATGTGGGGCAGAAAGGTGAGGTCTGAGTCAAGGATGACACCTAGCACCTTGGCATTGAGGGAGGGTTTGATAGTTGTGTTATCAATCTCAAGGGAAAAGTTGGGGGAAGGTGCACGTGCAGGAGGAAATATCATGAGCTCAGTTTTTGAAAGGTTGAGTTTTAAGAAGTGTTGTGACATTCAGACTGATATGTCAGTTAGTAGATTAGCGACACGCAAGGACACTGAGGGGGTGAGTTGTGGAGTAGAAAGATAGATGTGAGTGTCATAGAGATAGTATTGGAAGTCATTTGAGGTTATTAACTGACCAAGAGAGGTGGTGTAGATAGAGAAGAGAAGAGGTCCAGGGACCGAATCTTGGGGGACCCCTACAGAAAGAGGAAGAGGAGGAAAGGAGTTAGATTTGTTAGGTTTTCGGTTTTTTTAACTTTAGGTTATTGACTGGGGAAATATCCTGGAATTCCACATTACAGCTCTCACACATGGTAAGGTAATGCTGCACAGTACTAAAAACAATGACAATGTATTGGATACAAGTGTTTACATAGTAACGTTAGTTTAAAAAAAAAAATGGTAATGAAAAGTATCTGATATGTTGGAGATCGTATCCCATTTTAAACATAATCTGGTGATAAGTTATGGGTTGCTCACAACAATCTACACTGAACAGTACATGAAGATGTTTGATGAAAGTCATCTGTAAATATGACTGTTTGCAAACAAATAAATCAGAAACACTTGTGTTATGCCAGCTTAAATGGTACCCATAAACATAACACAGTTTAGGATGGCAGTTATCAGTATAGTGCATACAAAAGACTAACCTTGGTATTCCCTGCCAGTCAAAAGGTGGACTGATCACTAGAGATGAACATCTGTGGGGCAGAGAAATTGAGATCTGGCCTGGATCTGCATCTAGTTGATGTTGGCAAATTACAGGCAATTTCATTTAAGTTAAATTGCCTGTAAGTTATTTAATAGAAATCTGGCTGGGTGTCCTAGTGTGAGCACCATGCTTTGCCGATATCAGCCTGTGTATCATAGGCTAATGGTTCCAGAGGAAGAGGTCTATAAAACAAAAGGTGTGCTGATTATTTCATAACACCAGCCAATTGCTGAAGGAGCTACAGGTTCTTCTTGGCTCATTTTCATAACACCAGCCAATTGCTGAAGGAGCTACAGGTTCTTCTTGGCTCAGGAATCCCAATAGGCAGGGACGGTTATCTGCAACTTACAGTGGAAATAAATATTGTCCTCCCCTGATGTCTACCACATTGGTACAGGGAATTTGGACCTCCTACCTCTTCATTAAACCAAGATCTAAACTATTGTTGGTCATAGACACATTCAGCTGCGCAAGCTTGGGTGCGATGGACAACTGTCATCTCATATCTATGGTCACGTTTAAAAAGACATTTGCACACTTAGTAATAGTTTGTTTACTTAAAGGAGAACTATGAGGTGAGTGCTTTTCACTCACCTCATAGTTCTAGCCGACCTGTGACAATGAGACTGTCACAGGTCGGCTCAGTAGATCGGGAGGTGAGCGAACACATACCGGGTTCGCTCGCCTCTCGATCCTGTCACGGCTCTCTGCCGTGACAGGGGGAGGGGCTGGATTCCCCTCTCCCCGCTCCGATCTGCCAGCGCTGACTGGCGGAACGGACGGGGGAGGGGGCGGGTACAGCTGGCTCTGCCTCTAGATAGGCAGAGCCAGCTGTCACTCACGCAGCTGGGCGGATCCCGTCATCTACATCGGGATCCGCTCCGGCTGTGGCGTCTCAGTATACTGCGAGCTGTAGCTCGCGGTATACTGAGCTTAGGGTAACAGGAGGACGCCAGTTTGTGTCCTCGCGTTACCATAAGGAGAACTATGGGGAAAAACACTGACCCCATAGTTCTCCTTTAAAATATCATATCCCAGTTCACTGGTCACTAATTGAATAAAATCTTTTAGAAAATTCATAGAAATTATCTAGCAGAAAAACCATAAACAGCTACGTTTCGGAGGTGGGCCAAACCTCATCTTTACGCTGCACCAGTTGTGGTTTTCAGAGCTGCATAACACATTTATAAATAAATCACAAAAATAAGATCTGCTGACCAATAACTGCTTCAAACTATTGGCGTAGTCTAAAACAATGTAGGTAAAGTCCCTTCCCCACTTTAAAATCCATTCATTAGACTAGAACCACTACACAACTAGAGTTGTGTACAATTATAAATCTAAATGTATGTTATGTCAAGTCTATTATCTTCTATGTGTAGGATTATATTAAAAGTGGGATATCTATGATGTTAAATTAATGAATGTTATTAGTCACTAACAAATCATAATAAAATTCAAAATCCTTTAAACTGTAAAAAAAAAGGAAACCTGAAAGTCAAAGAATGACATTTTTTAAATATTTAATTGATGCATACTGACTTGAACATTATTATGCAGACCCGCTCAAAAAACCTGAAGACCAAAAAGAGACGCAATCTAGGTCTTCGAGAGGGTAGTAAAGATGGACGCATCTTCAAGCGTAAGTACTCATTTTCCTTTTACATTTTGAACCATTAATAAACCCAAAAGGGGCTTGCAATGTAATGTCCTTACCACAATCATATAAGCACACATATGGACACGCACTCTACAGTGACTTAACCCATCTGCATGTTGTTGGACTGTTGAAGGAAACCTTATTAAATGCTTATCTTATGCTAAAGAAACCCATGGAAATGCAGAACATACAACTTTCCTGCAAATTGTTAGGAATTGCTAGTTATTTGAATTAGGACATCATTTCTGCTAACCACTAAGCCACCATGCTGCCCATTTCTGTTGTAATAGTAGAGCACAGCAACTATAGTAGTAAAACTACTAACCACAGCTCATTATGTCGTGAGCTAGCCGGGATGTATCCCAACAATGCTTTCGAGATTTCGAGAAAGCTGCGTGAGTGACAGCTGGCTCTGCCTATCTAGAGGCACAGCCAGCTGTACCCGCCCCCTCCCGTGTCCGTTCCTCCAGTCATCACTGGGGGATCAGAGAGGGGAGGGGGGGAATCCCTGCAGGGATTCTGGAGGGTGGCTACTTGTGTTCCCCATGGTCCCTGTATGTGTTGTAAAGTAGTCACCGCTCCAAGCTCACTCCTGTGATGGACTACAGTCTCAATACAAATTAGTAAACTAAATGTGAGATTGTAGTCCATCAGAGCAGTGAGCTTGGAGCAGTGGCTACTATACAACACACACGGGGACCATGGGGAACAAATGTAGCCACCCTCCAGAAGGAAGGACAGTGTCAGTACCAATTCAGAGATGATTTGAGGATCTACAGCCGAGTGATACACAAATAAGATACATTATTGTTAATAGTTAAGGTACCTGAATGTATTTTTAAGATTTACCTCTGTCACTTTACGTGAGGAGAGATGGAGAAGAACAACATACACATACATATGCACACTGGCCATCACACACACTAAGAGGTTTTTCTTAACCCAGCAGAACATGCACAATCAGAACACTCGGTGCACATACACTAAAAACATACTCCGAGCACACAGAACATTCAGTGCACATACAACACATAGGTCACACACACACACAGAACACATGGCCCGAACAGTGAGAACACACGATTTAAAGTGCCACTCATCCATTGGTGTCAGCACCAATTCAGAGATGATTTGAGGATCTACAGCCGAGTGATACACAAATAAGATTTTTGTTAATAGTTAAGGTACTTGAATGCCTTTTTAAGATTTAACCCCTGAGTTTAGTGTCACTTTACCTTTTGACATTGCACTTCAAATTTGTCATATTGCTTCCATGGATCAGGCCATGTATGATTACCCTATCCCTCTTGCATAAACTGTAATTTTGGATAAAGACAGAAAATAACTGAAGGAGTTGCATATTTTCACATTTAGAATGATACAAGGTATTTTTTGCTACCATGGATAAACTAGCCACCAGCATCTGCTATGTTGGCATGCCATGATGTCCTTGGTTATAATACAGCAAATATATAGCTAATAGCTTCTTGTAAATAATTGTGTAACTTTGGCTTTCTTGTAGTATGCATAAGATTGTATTAATTTTCCAAGTTTCAAAATATAACATATCCAATATCTTAATATAATAATTTTCCAATTAGAAGGGGTGTGATCTGCTGTTAAAACTCAGCCAGCGATACACATTGATAGCCCTTTCCCGCAGCCCCATCTGCAAAAACTGACATGCACTATGTGTTCAGACACCTTTCCACTTGAACCAACATTTACTTTTTCAGCAATTTGAGCTACAGTAGCTCTTCTATTGCATTGGTCTACATGGGCCAGCCTTTGCTCTCCAGGTGCACCAATGAGCCTTGGCCACCCATGATGAGCCTTGACCTTAATCCTTTCTTGTAACACTTTTGTTAGGTTTTTGACTATTGCAGATAAGGAATATCCCTCAAGAAATGCAGTTTTGGAGTTGCTCTGACCAACTGATCTAGCCACCGCAATTTGACCCCTGTCAGAGTTGCTCAAATCCTTATGCTTGCCCATTTTTTCTGCTTCCAACACATCAACTTCTTGAACAAAGAGGGACATTTATTACAACGGGAGTAGACAGATTCTGGAGCAACTGCCCATAGTAACGAATCTGCTTCTCTCTTTCATTTTCAAAGCTTAACTGGACAAACTGAAAAGAGAAGCTGATTGGTTGCCATAGGTTACTGCTCCAGATTCTGTCTGCTCCAGTTTTGATAAGTTCCCCTCAAAATCTTCACTTGCTGCCTAATATATCCCACTCACTTCCAGGTGCCATTGTAACGAGATAATCAATGTTTTTCACTTCACCTGTCAATGGTAATAATGTTATAGCTGAATGGTGTATATTACTATGCATACCAACTGAAAAAAGAACTCCGGGTATAAATATTCTTAAGCCTTGCAGTGGGACTACCCCTGCACTGCAAGGATTAAGTGCTTGTTTTTGTCTAGGGAGGAAAATAACAAAGATATACTCACCTGACCCTTGCAGCAGTCCCTTCAGTTTCTCTTCCTAGTGGTCTGAGGTCCTGTGAGTCACCAAATCCTATATACAGTGTATAGGATGTGAGGACCTAGAGGGACATTCCATTGGTGTATATCTTTGTTATTTTCCTCCCTAGACAAAAAAGAGCACGTAACCCTTGCAGTGCAGGTGTAGCCCCACTGCAAAGGTTAAGAATATTTATGCCCGGAGATCTTCTTATGATAGAACTGTTTTATAGGTATACGAGTCAAATCTGACATCATGCTAATATTTTCTTTAAACAGCACAAAACTGAAGAAAATGCATCTCCTCAGTCACACAAAAGAAACACTATTCGCGGATCCTGTGTTTGTATGATGGAGCCCGGAAGAGAAACCAAGATATAATTTATTTGTCTGAGATTTGCTATATGATGACAACAAGCTGACAATGTTGGTTCTTTGTGTCACTATGCAGCAAAAAGCAATCAGGGTGTGTATAAATGGTTCATTTAAACATTATTCAATATAGAGATGCTCTCATCTGTTCCCATTGTAAGTGCTTGTTAAATAAAAAGAATAGGACCACATTTGGGGCACATCTGTAAACTGAGCAATGCTTTATAGAAAGAAGCATTATATGGTTCTGAAAAACACTGGGTCAAATGATGTACACATGACATGTTGTATGTAATAATTACACACCAACACATTTGCATTGACAGCTAAATACATTTAAAACTAAAGGCATTTGAAATAAATAAAATACTTCCTGGCAAATCCCCTGTCGTATTTCTTTATTTATTACAGATATTTATATAGCACCAACAATTTATGCAGTGCTGTACAAACTACACATTCACATCAGTCCCTACCCTCAAGGAGCTTACAATCGAATGTCCCTATCTCACATGCAGGGCAGCCATCAGGGGGGTACGGTCGATACTCATGTAAGGGGCACGGGCAGCCTGGGGGGCCCGCCCGGGTCCCTTACATGACTATCGGCCGACGGTGAAGGGCGAGGAGTCGGAGGACTGGCCCTAGCAGCGCAGTGCCCCAGCATTGCCGCTCCAGCGGCTTCAAGACAAGCTGGGGCCCCATCAGCGATGCTGCTCGTCTGATGTCGTACTGGGCGGAAGTGACGTCACGTTAGTGACGTCACTTCTGGCCTGTCCGGCGGCAGACGAGGCCATGTGTGCAGGTAAGAGGAGCTAGGAAGGTAGGAAGGAAAGGAGGGAGGGATGCAGCCCTGACCAGCCCACCTGAGACCCCTTCAGAGCCCACCATAGACAGTCTCAGATGGGCTGTGTAGCATCTATGGTGGGCTCTGCAGGGTCACTATTAGGTGGGTCCTGTGTCCAGCACGTCGCTAAGCCCTGCGTCCAGCGCATCACTAAGCCCATGTCCAGCGGCAGGGGGGGGCCCGGCCTAAAGCCGTGTAAGGGGCCCCAAAATTTCTGATGGCTGCCCTGCTCACATGCATATACACACTAGTGCCAATTTAGACAGGAGTCAATTAACCTTCCAGCATGTCTTTGGCGTGTGGGAGGAAACCGGAGTATCCGGATGAAAACCCACACAAACACAGGGAGAACATGCAATCTCAATGCAGATAGTGTCTTGGCCGGGATTCAAACCAGGGACTCCACAGCTGCGTGGCAGAAGTGGTAGCAATAGAAGAAGTAGTAGTACTAGCTTATAGTTAGGTCTATCCATTATTTATAGTAATGGGCTTGTTCAATAAAACAATGCAAGAGGCAAAGGGGTTGATTTACTAAAGGCAAATAGGCTGTTCACTTTTTGTTCACTTTCAAGGAAATTTGCACTAAGCAGGGGACGTGTGCCCTTAGTTTAGTGAATAAGGAGAAGCTCTGCTGACTTTCATCACCCAATAATGTTCGAGAAAAAAATGCTGTTTTTTTTATTTTCCTTGCACATGATTCTTTACAAAGAGAAATTGCACCACATTCAGTAAGCTGAGGGAAACTTCCCCTGCAAAGTGAACAGCCTATTGCCTTTAGTAAATCAACCCCAAAATCCGTAGGTGTAAGCATCAATAGCAAACAAGATTTCTATACTAGCGTGACTGGTTGCAGGAGGTTATTGCACTTTGTCTCTTGCACCTTTTGTGAAAATGCAACCGAAAGGCAGAACTTAAAGTGACATTAACCTCCCTGGCGGTATGATTCTTTTCTGTTTCGTCTTTTTTTCGGCTCTATTTTTTTCGCCCACGTGCCGCTTCCTCCCACGTGCGACGCGTACACTCGCAAGGGACGGAACTCGGAAGACAGATGCACGGCTCGAGGGACAAGGTAAGTGAATACTATGCGATATTCCCGAGTGTAGCTCAGGGTATGGAGAAGTAACCCCGAGCTACACTCGGGAATACCGCCAAGGAGGTTAAAGTCACATTTACCGCCCTATGCTAGTGTAAGGACTTACCTTAAATGATGCCTATTGATCCGATCATCTTCTTCTTTCCAGTAGTTTTCAGGAGTCCCTCCAGCGCTGGTGCCGGTATCTGATCTAGCGCTGACTGCTGTGTCTTCTTTGTCCTACGGAATCCATGTGGGTGCACGCTGCTGGGATGCGTGCATTGACTTACCCTGTGTCTCTCCTCTTCTCTCTGACAAAGATCTCAACTACGCATGCGTAGTTCGTAA
This sequence comes from Nanorana parkeri, assembly GCF_000935625.1. Taxonomy (NCBI): domain Eukaryota; kingdom Metazoa; phylum Chordata; class Amphibia; order Anura; family Dicroglossidae; genus Nanorana; species Nanorana parkeri. Next base: position 103,713 of record NW_017307981.1, read on the forward strand.
GTTTGTACCTTTTTAGTAACTTGTTTTTTCTTTTAATATTTTTGCATATATCTACTGCTTGCTAGCAGTAGATATATGCAAAAAAAAACCCCAAAGGTTTCTTTGTACTTTAATTTAAAAAGGCTTTTGGATGGCTAAATCAACCTTTTTTCACATTTTAAAAGTATGCAAAATCTTGAGGAACCCCAATCTGTACAAAAAAAGCGGGTTTTCCCCTAAACATTAGAGTCCTTCTACATCAGACGCCCCCTTTACATTACTGACCCCCCTTTCACATTAGCGTTCCCCCTTCAAATCAAGACCACCCCTTCACATCAAAAGCCCCCTCCTTTCACATCAGAGTCCCCCTCTCCCACACCAGGAGTCCATGTCACATTAGAAGCCCCCCAAACACGTACATCAGAGTCCCTCCTCCCTCTCACATCAGAGTCTCCCATTCACATCAGAGTCCTCACTTCCTCATCACATTAGAGTCCTCTGTCAAAGTGCCTCTGTGCAAACATTTCAAGGTACCCCTGAGGATGCTGCAGCACCCTGGTTGAAAAAGACTGGTTTAAATAAACAGTTTTTGTAAATAAATAAATACAAACAAACAAACTTTACCAAGCTATAACAACAAATATTTGCCATAGCCATTGATATTTTCAGCTGTATGGCCATTATTTTCAGCTCTCATTGGTTCTCGCTGCTGAAAGAAATTGTCATTGTGGCAAATAATGATTGTTATAGGTTAAAGTGTATGTAAAGTTAGCTTTGGATAAAACTGGAAAGATTTGGAACTCAAGTCAGGATTTTTGTTTTTTTTTGGTCTGTCTGCATGCCTGCTGCACCCTTTCAATTGGTGACCATTGTCTCTGGTACAAAAAGTAATAGGAAATCAAAAATGTTTTAATTGTCACAGGAACCTGAGGCAAAGGGAAATCTTCCATGGAAGAAACCCTTTTTGGTGAGAACTGGGGATATCTCCACACTTTGGGGAGACCTCCTCTTATTCCCTGTTGTATCTCTGGGACAGGAAGTAAGTATTAACACCATAGAAAAAAAACATGTTACAAAGCAAAAATAAAGACACCTGGCGGTACACAACCCCTTTAAATGTACTGTATATTACTGTCATTCATTCTTCCTCCTGAGAATGTAATGCCTTGCTTCAATTGTAACATAAATCCCCTGTAAGCACCAAGCCAGTTGTGTTGAAGATTATGTGCCAAGTAGGGTGAAGTTCAGAAAGCTGAGTGAACATTTTTATCTTGCTCTTCCATACATCTAGTTCCCATTAAACAGACCACTTTCATGCAGACAAAGCATACCAGCACAAAACAATAAACAATAACAGAGAGAAAGAATTACTTTTGGTTTAGAAAGATTAATTGTTCCCCAGTCAGGACATATTTATTGTGACCTCTGGCTGGAGAAAACATTCCATCTCCTCCTCTGTGTCTTAAAGATTTATTCCATGGGGAAAATTATGGTGAGAGTTTCGGAAGTCTAATTATCCTTTGGTGCTGCGAGTTACAACATATTATGACAAATGAATGTTAGAACTATATCTTGCTTTATTTTGCCCTGTTCAAACCCTTAATTAATGGCAAAATGCAGTAATTCACAACGCCATTAACCTGATGATTTGTAATATCTATGGGTTAATGCACTTTGCCCGTCACCGTTGCTTATAGTATAGGGCTGATAAAGTTTTGTTTAATAACATTGTGGAGAAAATCAAATTATTACTGTAATCCATGGCAACCAGTGGTTTTAGCAGTTTAATGCAGCTAAACTAATTAAATCTAACCGGTGTTTTCTTTTAGCCACTGCACAGAAATGCTGTTTACATTGATTTGTTAAATGAAAACCCATATTAAATTAAGTCGCCTTTGACTACTCTGAATCACTGGAAAAAGTCCATCCGTGGAAATGTTCTTGCTACTAAATATTCCGCGGTCAACTGTTACACTATATTGCAAAAGTATTAGGACACCCCTCCAAATCATTGGATTCAGTTGTTCCAATCACCTCCATGGCCACAGGTGTATAAAATCAAGCACCTAGCCATGCAGACTGCTTCTACAAACATTTGTGAGAGAATGGGTCACTCTCAGGAGCTCAGCGAATTCAAGCGTGGTACCGTGATACATTGCCACCTGTGCGATAAGTCCATCCGTGAAATTTTCTTGCTACTAAATATTCCACGGTCAGCTGTTAGTGGTATTATAACAAAGTGGAAGCAACTGGGAACAGCAACTCAGCCACGAAGTGGTAGGCCATGAAAAATGCGGGGTCAGCGCATGCTGAAGCACACAGTACGCAGAAGTCGCCAACTGTCTGCAGAGTCAATAGCTACAGACCTCCAAACTTCGTGTGGCCTTCAGATTGGCACAACAACAGTGTGTAGAGAGCTTCATGGTATGCGTTTCCATGACCAAGTAGCTGCATCCAAGCCTTACATAACCAAGTGCAATGCAAAGCGTCGGATGCAGTAATGTAAAGCTCGCCGCCACAGGACTCTAGAGAAGTGGAGACGTGTTCTCTGGAGTAATGAATCACTCTTTTCTGTCTGGCAATCCGATGGACGTGTCTGGTTTTGGTGGTTGCCAGGAGAAGGGTACTTACCTGACTGCATTGTGCCAAGTGTAAAGTTTGGTGGAGGTGGGATTATGGTGTGGGGTTGTTTTTCAGGGCTTGGGCTTGGCCCCTTAGTTCCAGTGAAGGGAACTCTTAAGGAATCAGCATACCAAGACATCTTGGACAATTTCATGCTCCCAACTTTGTGGGAACAGTTTGGGGATGGCCACTTCCTGTTCCAACATGACTGCGCACCAGTGCACAAAGCAAATCCTAAATATTTTAAGCAATTTAAAATGCTGATTGGATCACTTACAATGTATACTGCTCCTTGATGTTTAAAAGATTTAGGGGTCTAATAACTAAGCTGCCGCAGGCAGCCGAGTGAATGACCGACCTAAAGCGAAGTGAGCCGAACGCTGTTCGGCTATTCACTTCAGGCTGGTACGGCTGATTTCAGCCGTATAAGGACCGAGCAGAACTGAAAAATTGTTTAAAAAGTAGAAAAAAATAAATAGAAAACGATTGTGCGGAGCTAGCAGTGACAGCTAGCTCCGCCCAACTATTTTCGCTTTGCCGGCGGTTATGCTGCCGTCAAAACAAAACAAAAACTCTCCCTGGCGCTCCCGCTTTTTTTCCTCTTTATTCTGACACGGAGCCGTGTCAGAATAGAAAAAAAATAAATACATTTTGGCCATAGGAATGCATTGCTAGATTCCTATTGGCTATTTCAATTTGCAATAGCCAATAGCAAACTAGCTATTTTACTCGTGCAATGCTAGTTTGCTATTGGCTATTGAAAATGTAAATAGCCAATAGGAATCTTGCAATGCATTCCTATGGCCAAAAATTCTTATTTTTTTTCTATTCTGACACGGCTCCGTGTCAGAATAAAAGAAAAAGGAAAAAGCTGTGTTTCTTTCCTTGGCGGCCGGTAGCGGGAGATTCCAGGAGCGCCCGGGAGAGTTAGGCTGCCTGGAGATCAGTGTCCCTGGTTAGCTGATAACCAGGGATGCTGATCTCTCTGCAAGTGGCCGGAGCCAGCCGTAAGATCACGGCTGGCTCTGCCCAGCTGTCAGAAGCAGGCTGTCGGCCGGCCGCTCGACCAGCTTCGGCTTTCAGCGCGGCTCAGCTAAGCCGAGGCATATGCGTTCGGCTCGATTGAGCTGCTCGGCCAAGTTCGGGAGCTGTACGGGCTATAGTGGGGCCGAAGCTAGCCGAAGGATCAGCCGAAGCTACGGCTAGATCCTTTGGCTGCTTCGTGAATAGACCCCTTAGTTTCCAGCAGAATCAGCTGGTTCCCTGAGCACTGGCCCTAATATTCTGTTTTAGGGTGTCTCCTTTCCCTTGCAGGGACCTACTTATATTCTCTCAGCAACGCTCCCTTGGGGCTTTATTGCTCTCTTGCAGCCATTGCAAATACCCAATGGTTTTCATGTTTAGAGGACAGCAACAACATTAACCCTGTGTCAGCTCCGTTAGACTCTGTGGAGCATCAAGGGAGCATACTGAAGGTGAGCATAAGTTGGTTGGGGGGGGCTTTCAAAATGGACTGTCACTTTGCCCTCAGTTCCAGGCCACTGCTTTCATACAAAGTCACAACCCCAAACTGGCAAAGCGCAGTGCTCAGCCAGCACACAGATAACCATCACAAGGGAATAACTTAATTACCAAAACTGCAAGCAGCAGATTTTTATTTCCTTTACTTTTTAGGCATGCCACCTGACATGCTAACATTTCTTTCACCATTTCATTCAATTTTACCCTGACAGAGTCTTTATTCTACATTCCAGCTTGTGGTGACAGTGTATACTTATGATTCACTGTCCAAACAGATATACATTGTACAACTCTGTCTACTTCATTTCCTCAATGTGTCTTTTGTAAAGTCAATAGCTGTCCATTCTGCTTTGATAAAATAAGAATCATTGGCAGAACTGTGAGAGAGGGGCAAGTCTGAGCTTCCTGATGTGCTGTAGTCTATTACTTTTTCACTGCTGATTTGTTTCAGATCATAGGAAATGTTAACAGTATCACTGGCTCCTTTTTGGCAACTTGGAAACCATTATAACCAAACTCCAACCCAACTCCAACTTGACTTAAGCATAGGGTTGGGAGGGGTTCCTGCTTCATTTTTTACTGCTGGTTGTTAATTCACTGGAAAAACTTCCTCTAACGTGATACTAGAAGAGCAAATACGGGAACAGGGGTCACTAGGACAGGAAGGCAGGGGCCACTAGGACAGGGCAGATATAAACACCTCCCTGGGGCTCTAACTTTTCCCTACTCTTTTTGTGTCTGTCTCTGTCACCGCTTGAGAGATTTCCTACTCATTTCACTGCCTCTCTGCCACCGCTGGAAAGTTTTCTTACAGCTTCCTCTGCCCCTGTGTCACTGGACCCACCTTTGTGACCCATCTTTCTATCCATAGAAAGCGAAGCCCACATACATATTGGATTTAACAAATCAAATGACTTACGTAGTAATTGTAATAGTAAATTAATAAATCAAACTTATAGAAAAATATGAATCATTTTTATACTCAATTCACTCAAGATTAAACACAAGATTACCAAACAACAAATCACCAGGAGGTAGGGCATATAAGTAGAAAAGACATAGAAAGTCTATTGTGACAAAAAAAACTAAACATTTTTCCCAGCTTTTGATGATATTTTTGTGTGCATTGCATAGCGCATGCCAAGAATAAAGGTAGGAGTCGGTGACAAAGAAAGTGTGCATGAAAGAGTTACATCATCAGTGGCCATCCAATAACCACGGGACCTGGAGGAAGTGGCAGAAGAGATGCTGATGGAAGGGGATGAAGCAGTGGCAGAATCCTGGACTCATTATCGTTGGAGGTAGGTTTGCCATAATGTGCAAGTATACTTTACACATTGTACATTATGGCAAGAGCTCACCCTCACCAATGAGACTTTACTATCACTTTAATTTCAGCCATGTGTCTGTAACTTTCTTATCTCATTGGACTCATCAATACCCCAGTGTGTCATCTTTGTGAATGTAGCCTGTCTGGTATTCTGTCTCTACAGACCTATTATTTATTTTATTTATTTATTATTGGTATTTATATAGCACCGACAATTTACGCAGCGCTGCACATTCACATCAGTCCTTGCCCTTAAGGATCTTACAATCTAAGGTCCCTATCTCACATGCATAAACACACCAGAGCCAATTAGACAGGAGACAATTAACCTAGCAGCATGTGGGAGGAAACCAGATTAAACCCACACAAGCACAGGGAGAACATACAAACTCCTTGTAGATAGTGACCTGGCTTGAATTTGAACCAGGGACCCCCAGTGCGGCAAGGCTGAAGCCCTAACGGCTACATCTATTCATACTTACATTGGTCTGGCCTCGCCTAATTGGATGAGGGGTGGTGATGTCACAATCTACCCCTTGTCCAATCATAGCATGCCTTGTATTCACTGATTAAAATAGTAGGCATTCTCTGAGGGGAAGCTGCTCATACAGGACCTGAAATATCGCTGTAAAGTAATGTAGTAGCTCTGGCTACAGGATCCCCACATGGCCCTACCAGGTATAAAATATGTATATCTACATTGGGCCAAGATGGACCAATGTAAGTATGCATAAAAATCTATACCTGGAGTTCAGCTTTAGGTTATCACCTATGCTACATCTTTTTAGGGTTACCAACACCGTAAACTGATACTAGCAGGTTGAACATGTTTTGGCATTTCTGCAGCAGAATGGCATTCTGAATAAACAGTGTGATATAGACAGGAGAGTATAAGTCTAAAGGACAACTATTGTGAAAGGTTTTGTATTCTGATGACTGTATGCAGTTCACTTAGTAATGATATTCGGTTCAGTATATTAATTTTTATTTCACATTTTTATTTCACACTTGTTATTTAAATATTTATTTTAATGTCACTGGCAGTGGCAGAGGTTAACACTGCTAGGGGTGCTTACAATGCCCAGCTTTTACACCCTGGTATCAGATGAACAAGTACCCATGGCATTGATGTAGTTTGTTCCATACACTCACTGCCCCTTCTGCTACACATCTTTGGCCTGGTTCACACCTGGGCGTTTTGTAGCGCGTTCGAACGCTCTGCAAAACGCTCAAACACCGAAATCCCATTATTTCCTATGGGTATGGTTCACACCTGGGCATATTACAGGCCGTATGAACGCTCTACAAAACGCCCTACACCCAAAGAAGTACAGGAGCTTCTTTGGGGCGTTTTTGTCGCACGTTTCCATTGGGATACAGCCAAGCAGCCCTCGGAAACGCGCGTAAAAACGGTAAGAACGCGCGACAAACGCGCATTTTCTATACGCCTACGTGTGAACCCAGCCTTAGTATGCATGTAAATGTTTAAAAAAATATAAAGATGTGCATAAAAATGAAATTTATCTCCTGAATATTATCCTTACATATACTAACTGCATTCATTCTTTTCTTGTCAGCTGTCCTTTAAAGAAGAACTATGAGATGAGTGATTTCCACTCACCTCATAGTTCTAGCCGACCTGTGACAATGAGACTGTCACAGGTCGGCTCAGTAGATCGGGAGGTGAGCGAACACATACCGGGTTCGCTCGCCTCTCGATCCTGTCACGGCTCTCTGCCGTGACAGGGGGAGGGGCTGGATTCCCCTCTCCCCGCTCCGATCTGCCAGCGCTGACTGGCGGAACGGACGGGGAGGGGGCGGGTACAGCTGGCTCTGCCTCTAGATAGGCAGATCCAGCTGTCACTCACGCAGCTGGGCGGATCCCGTCATCTGAGTCGTGATCCGCTTCGGCTGCGGCGTCTCAGTATACCACGAGCTGTAGCTCGCGGTATACTGAGCTTAGGGTAACCGGAGGACGCTAGTTTGTGTCCTCCCGTTACCCTAAGGAGAACTATGGGGAAAACACTGACCCCATAGTTCTCCTTTAAAATTAATGTGTAGTGGGTCTTGTACATATTTACTTATATTTCTTTTTTTAATGATTAATATTAACATTTCTAATACATTTTTTAGTTAGGTAAATAAAAATACTGCATATGAATATTATGTAGTTATCTATTTATTAAGTTGGTAGAGCTTTAGGCTTACATGGCCAATGCTGCTTCTAGGATCAGCCTAAGCAGCAAAGATCAGAGGAGTTCTCCCACCATTCCTCATCTAGAACTGTAATTCAGTGGTCCTGGGCTCACAAAGGAGCCAGGTGAGTGCTGGGACCAGCAGGGGGTGCAGCCACTTTGTTCAAATCACTTCTACTTGATAGAGTAAAGAGAGCTGATACATTTTACAACAAACAAACAGTTGCTAATGTAGTCTTAAGATAAAACTATCCCTTCTTTCTCTAAGTTGCTGGTCTGTATAGTTAAAAAGTAGCTGTGAATATATAGCAGACAGCATGCAGCCTCTATTAGCACATATTAGCATCTGTTTTTACTAAAATAATTTGGATCAGTTGGATACTAATTACTAAATTAATTGGATTACACATGGAGCAGAGCTTGTAAAAAAGGGCTTCTTCATTTAGGAGTGCTCGGAGCAGCATGGTGTCCCCGTGCAGCCCTGGCAGTATTAGTCCTTATATCAGTAGATTAGTGGAAGGGTAGTAAATGAAAGCCTGTTTACCTTGGTGTTAGGTCACCGCCTTGAATACACACATACAAAGCAATGTAAGTGCATATATTTTTAGCTGTGTATTGCCCTGTGTTTTTGTTACTACATAATAAGGTAATTTGTTTATTTGTGATACATTAATGGAGGGTTAAAACTGGTGTCAGACACTCAACCAAACTACCTAATCATGTACTGACTGCTGCTAGATGTCTTATCTTGCTAAAATGGAAACAATCTTCACCACCGTTGCATAACACCTTACCTAACTTTGAGAAAATGTGGTCCCCTTGGCGATATATAGACTTCCCTATTTACATTTTTTCTAAAATTGTTCCTCTCTGCCTGGACAAGGTTTTGGGAGGGACCGTGGCCGGATGGGAAGGGGGGTGGGGGGGTCAGAGTACAGATCCTCTATTTTATCTTTCTTTCCTTTTTTTTCTCACTTTCTTTTTCCTTTTTTTCCCCTACCTTTTCTTGTTCTCACCGATATGAAAATTTCAAAACCGAAGCGAAACCGAAATTTAAAAAAATGTCAGACCAAAACCGAAAATGTTTTAAAAAAAACTTATATTTTATTTTTATTCATTTTTTATAAACTTTGTAATTTTTTGTATTTATTTATTCACTTTTTATTAAATATTTTTATGTTTTACTTTAATTTTAGGGGCTTCGGGGAAATATCCCTGATATTTCCCTGTTAAAATAGAAAAAGAGATTGAGGACACAGATTCCTCAATCTCTTTTTCTGCAACCCCCGTTATAAATGAACAGGAATCCTCTATGAGTGTTCCTGCTCATTCATACCATGAGAACAGAGTATGTTTACTATATCCACATTCATGAATGAACAGGAGGTGATGTAGATCACTTCCCATTCATTCATAATTGAAGATATAGTCAACATACTCTGTCCTCAATTATTTGCAAACACTCAGCAATCACTGATCACTGAGTGTTTGTACTCGTTCTCCTTTCTCACACTCTGCCACAGGAGGCTGAGCAAGCGTAGCTCAGCCTGCTGTGACAGAGCTGGCTGTCTCCACCCACACTGCTCTTCTCTGATCTGTGACAGGAGGCTGAACGATGCGGGAAGGAGAGACGCCGGCCGCTCACATCGCTCTCCTCCCGCAGCGCTCGCCCGCCTGTGACAGTTTCTCTACTCCCCACTGGGACACAGAGCAGCGCCCAGCGGGGAGGAGAGAAAGAATGGATGCACCGCTGTATCGGCCAGAAAATGGCACTTTCGGCATAATGCCAAAAGTGCCATTTTAGGCCTATATGTTTCGGTGGCCGATATATCGGTGCATCCCTACTCTTTATCTAATATTACTGTTTAGGTTTCTGTTATGATAGTTAAGCTTAACGTATACTTTAAACATGATATGCCTTGTACCCTATCCCACATATTTCAAAACTAGGCTTTGTTAACTGTCATTTTACACTTCTTGTTCTGTTATTTGTTTAATAGAAATAGTTATCAAACAGAAAGGTGTCAGTTCTTTTTGTGTCATCTGTGTCTACCTAGGGAGATTTCCCCCTACTTCCTACCCTGTAGACTCAACAGGAAGTGGGAGAATATATTTCCAATTTGAGGGAAATGCCCCATCACAAGATCAAGTATCTCCACTGGAAGATTTTCCCTCTATTCCTGTTCTGGTGGCAACTCAAAATTTTAGATTTACCCTCACTTTCGTTTCTAGTAATATTGGTTAACAATTCAATTAGATAGAATCTCCCTAACGAAGACATAGATAACAATAAAAACCTGGCAATGGTTCTGACCGCTCACAAATCTATCCACGTCTACAAAAAAATTTTGCCTTTAGTTATACTTCAAGTTTTACAGAGGCCAGGTCTGAAACACCAATCACAGCATTTCCTTGAAGTCTCTAGTTCATATTTATGTAAGTCAAAAACAAATAAGCAGTTATTTGGATATTACAGGGAAAAGCTCACTTTGATGAAAGATAGAGTGAAGAACAAGGGTTTTGCATGTGATGTGTTTGAGTCTACACTATGCACAACATAACATCATGAAGCTATAACAGAACATGGAAATTCTGATAGACAGTGCACAATTTTAGTTAAATGTAAAGTTAACTTGCACTAGGTAGGTGCAAATGATGGTACTTTCATTCAAGAGCAAACTGTGTCTTCCTTGCTTAGAGTCAATCACAATTGTCCCTCTTCTATATATGTATCACTTACTGTAGTATAGGGTTATATTAAAAAGTAGTGTATAATGCAGCCATTCTCAAACAGGGTCCCTCCACAGGTTGTTAGGAGTTACTTGAGCAGTGGCTGACTGAACTCCCACCGGATGGTGCCTGAATAGTGCCAGGGTCAAGGCACAACTTGGCAGAGCCAACGGCATTCCACTAATTACCTTTTTACCTCTCTGGGTTTCATTGTTTCCATTAACCAACACTGTAAGGGACATTATTCTTACGGACCTCCAATGAATTGATTCATTCTTTCCACTATCTATCACTGTAGGAGGCATTTTTTCTTTCACTAAACATAGATGTAAAGAGGTACATCCCTCAAAGACCATCACGTAAGGGGCCACTTCTCCACGGAAATTTATGTAAAGGGTCACTTCTCCCACTGACCTCAATATAAGGGGACTCTCTAGTGCATATCAATGCAAGAAACCATTTCCCCAATGACTACCAATGTAAGGCAGCCTGTCTGCATTTATTTTCTGGCCAATATTATTGTTTTTAATTTATATTTTGTAATTATTTATCAAATTATTTTATCATATAGAACAGGGGGTGTTTAAATTGATTAGATTTGGGTGTCATATTGAAGGTACAAATCTTATTAATGTACCATGAGCTGTATACAGGGTAATTTTAGCAGGGGTTGCCTGAGTCTAGAACATTATTTCAGGGGTTTCTTTGGAGTAGAAAGGTTGAGAAAGGCTGATATAATGTATGCTACAATATTTCACAGAATACAGTGCCTTTTATAATGTATATAGCATGTATACAGCATTTAGTAATGCTTAGTTTAGTGTATAATAACATGATATAGTGCAGTCCATAAAGTACATGCATAATGTATAGTGCATTACAAATTGTGTATGAAATATTTTTTTTTTTTAGAATTTTACATATGTACTGTACAATGTAAAGCAATGGATAACACATAGGGGTCTATTCACAAAGCTGCCGAAGGATCTGGCCGTAGCTTCGGCCGATCCTTCGGCTAGCTTCGGCACCAGGACCCCTTCGGTTCAGGAGAACCGAGGGGGTGCTGTACGGGCTATTCACAAAAGCCCGTACAGCCCGCGAAAGCAGCCGAACCATTAGCCGAACCCAACGAAACCCAACGACCGAGACATCAGCCGAGCATTCCGGCGAACACACCCGATCTTAGACGAGCAACCCGGCGAACCTAACCGATCCCAGCCGAGTATTCCGGCGAACACACCCGATCACGGCCGAGCGGCTCAGTCGAGCGCTGAGCCGTGCTGAAAGACGAAGCTGGCCGAGCGGCCGGCCATTGGCCGGCCGACAGCCTGCTTCTGAGTACGGCTGATTTTAGCCGATATACGGCTGAAATCAGCCGTACCAGCCTGAAGTGAATAGCCGAACGGTGTTCGGCTCACTTCACTTCTGATCGGTCATTCACTCGGCTCCCCTCGGCAGCTTTGTGAATAGACCCCATAGTGTAGGTATGTTAGCAGAGCATAATGGATAGTGTAGGTTATAATAAATGATTTTACAGAAAGCTGTGAATCGGTCCTTTAGCAAATTGTCATGAAGCCAGAGTTAGCTTCTGTGGCCGGAATGCTGGTCGGGCACCTGTGCATGCATGTGCGCATGCGCATCGTCCTACACAGAGGATTGTGCGTGGCTGTGTGCCTCTACGTGGGCTTGCGCGCGTCCGCGTGCACACACCGCGCTGAATGCGCGGACGTGCGCACACGCCCATTCCCAATGATGGCGCCAAAAGGGCTTTTTAAGGCTGACACACCCAGACCTCCCTGCTGACTGATCTTCAGCTATTACCTTGCTCCTGAATGCTGTGAACCTGTTTGATCTCTACTACCGACCCGGCCTGCTTGACCTCGCTCCTGTTCTGTGCTCCTTGATCCCGGCTTGTCCTTGACCTCTCTGCTGCCTGCTCCCTGGATACCGCGCTGCCTGCAAGTTATCGACCCAGCCTGTCTCTGATTACATCCTGCCTTTTGATCTTGTACTTCGCTGCTAGATTGTTGATGACCCGGCTTGTCTTACTCTGCTTCCAGGATCTTGTACTTCAACTTGCATCCTGCTAAGGGACCCCTGCAACCTGCACGCAGCTCTGACAGGAGTCGCAACCTACTTGTGCCCCTCCTTGTCCTCACACACCTGTTCCCACCATCCAGGTTTGGACTGGAGCAGCAAGAGAGGCCGCCCTCGTCATCTCAGGCTCCCCCTAAGGTATGTGACACAAATACTTCCTATTGCAGTGGAGACACCAGAAACCATTCCCCAGTTCCTTGTTCTCCTATTGCTTTCAGGCCATT
>NW_017307981.1:117283-169367 GCF_000935625.1 Nanorana parkeri
TTTTTTTTCGGGCTTTTTTTCCCCCCCCCCCCCCCAATTATTTTATTTAGTACCTTTACACTTATATTCTTCAGTTTATTTTTATTACTGAGCCAATATACATTCTGCTACTTCCCCTTTAGATATACTGACAATGTATAGCAATCTCAAGTGTGTGCTTCTGGTAAGTCTGATTCATACCTGTAGGTGGTGTGCGGAGCGTAAACTTCCTTCATTGGAAACTCCAGAATCTCTTTAATTACACGACTTCGACTTTCTAAAAAGGGTTTCACTGGAAGCAGCTCAGGAGTAAGACAACCACTCATCCCATCACACACAGGGGAAATTTCAAGTTTTAGAAGCCCTTAATTAAAAAAAACAACAGATCAGTGCTAATATAGGCACAAAGAGGACAAGCACTATAAGCAATTCAATTGAAGCTTTTTATTCCTACTGTATATGGTCTGTGGAGCACAGGTACCTACAAAGACTATACACAGACAGCTGGCATGGCCCAAAATGACAGTTGCTAGCCAGCTAAAAAGGTAGCCACAGACATTACAGAATGTTCATTTGGTATTCTTCTTTACAGTCAGATAAGGAACATTTCTATGGTTGTAGTACACTTCATGACCCTGGCTGAAAAATCTGTTGGGGCAAATTTGATTGGCCTGGATGGATTTACTAGGCCATTTAGTGCTATTACCCAGAGACAGCCAGTGTCTGCAGTGCCCCCTCCTATGCCCTCCAAAGGCAAAATATACAGCTTTATCCAGTGCATGTTGGTAGACAGGTGTTTTCTTAGACAGAGATATTGACGTCTACGCCCTGTATGTACAATCAGCTGCCTTCAGAATCAGTTGCCAGATTTAGATTGTATACGATTTCCTGTCTACTTCTAACATTTTTTTAAAATATTCATTATTATTCAAGATTTATGAAGACCAAAAAAACTGACCATGGAAGATACATGCATGCCGTGCATTGGCATACACACACATAAATATACAGTCACTTTAAGCCTTAATGTTTAGGGTAGTGGGGATAATAAAATAGGATTGGTAATCGGTTGATACTGCATATTGCTCTTCATAAATGTTGAAGAATACTGAATATTTAAAAAAAGTGTTGGGAGTAGACAGGAAATCCCATACAGTCTTAAGCTGCAAACCGATTCTGACGGCAGCTGATTGTGCATACAGGGCGTGGACGTTAAGATCTCTGTCTAAGAAAACAAAAAAATCGAGCCAAATTGTATTTATTCTATTGTTTTAAAAAACCTGGTGATCCTGTCAGCTCCCCTGGGTTCCTGTTTCAAACTGACCATGACAAGCACGGAAGAAGATTTGTGCTCGCATGGTAAGTTTGCGTCCCTGGGATTACTGCTAGAAGGTACAGGATGCTGTGCCAATGCTCAGCATGCATGTATCTTCCCTGGTCGTTTTTTTGGTCAGTTTTGAGGTCATATCATCCACCCACCCGTATGTGATGAAAGCCACTGACGGGGACATTCATTCCTGTTATGTGTGTCAAATATGCCTGCCCCCTTATTAAACAGAGACACCCTAGTGAAGATTTAACAAAAAGGTAAAAAACTATTTAGAAAATAAATGTGTTTTGGCCTATGTAATACTATTTGCTGTATTAGAATGGTCTTTTAATGCACTGTTTTCAGAAATACTTTAAGGGCTTATGTCGATTGGGCTCTTATTCGTGTCAGACCTACTTCTCTGCCCATACACGTCCATCAGAATGCAAAAGCTGTTTGAGTAGGTCAAATGCAAGTCGAAAGGAGGTGAACTTCGAGTGATCTCAGCAGCGTCTCCAACTGATGTCAAATGCAAGCTGCATTTTCTCATAGACATATATCCATACCCTGTTAACACAGGTCCTTAATCTCGTTGACTACACATCAATAGTATTGCAACTGAAAAAAATACCTCAACATTATATTCTGCTTAAACTGCATTAAAACCTTAATTTATCTTTACTTCTTTATATCACTAGTGAACATGTTTAATGACATACTAAAAACCTATATACTGGGCATTTTATGATGACAAATACTGGACCAAGCAGCTTAATCTCTTTTTTTTTTTCTTGATTATGAAATAATAAATAAAAAAAACTACGAAGCATAAGGAGTTAAGCTTATTTAGTATTTTTTTTTATTATTTATTGTTTTTTTATAGCAACAGTTTTAATGGCTGTTTGCTTCCAAAACACAAAGAATTTATGTATGCATCGCACATTTTATGGAAATAATATGATTTATCGTGCATATATAGGTTAAGATAATTCATTAATGTAATTTCAAATCAAATCTATTAAATGTACCAAGGTGCCACCTTTATTATATAGCAGTCACGTCCATTCATGGCACTTCAGTTTTGTTCTAGAGCATGGGTAGCAAACTTTGGCCCTTCAGCCATGGTGAAACTTCAAATTCCCTAAGACATTGTAAGATTCTGACAGCCAGAGGCATGACTCCCAAAGGCAGATTCACGATGGGATCACCACTGCTGGAGGGCAGAAGTTTGGCTACCCCTGTTCTAGAGCTCCACAGGAGCCCCCAAGCTAGGGGCATGCTCAAAAAGAAAATGCGTTTTCATGCCTCACAGGTTTGTCAATAAACCTGCCTATGACATTAATGGGCTCATCAAGAGGCATAGAAAGTGGAAGGGTACAAATACGCATTCATATTAGAGGTCTGTAATTGCATAAGCCTTAATGTTATATGAGGTTCATTTTATATTCTAATTAAACTGAGTTTGGAATTTTGATTAGCACTTAAGTGATATTCCAGTCTTGGGTAAACACTATAAAATGTATTGCTTTTTATATCTCTCAAATATTCCATTTGCAAGATCTTGCCACTGAAGGCCCTCAGAGGTATATACGTAATTACTGCATTATGTATCGGAAAAAACAAGTTCTAGATGTCCTTTGAAATAACTGTGATCAAAGTGAGTGACCAATGTATAAAAACAAGCATCTGAGTAGGCGACACACTCATTTCTGTTTCAGACTAGGTTTGCTGTTCACAAAACACTCAAAACTTGCCCAGTTGCTTGTAAATTTTTCTACATCCTTACCTGGGATACATTTTGTTCTCCTCTGCAGAGATCTCTTGTAATCTGCTAGATGCTTGAATAAGTCTTCATCACTCAGTTTATCTCCTTCCTAATACAAAGAGCCACATAATAGCATTACATGGTTAACACAGAAAACATTGGCCAGAGAATATATGAATGTGTTTATATTTATATTTTTCTGTTCACAAAAATGTATATCTGGTACATGGAGTTTAGCAAGACCAGCACAATTAAAATCTTCTAACACTCCTCCCTGTCAATCAGCATTTTCTCCATTGTTTTCCTACATCACTTGAATCCCATGTGCAGTGCATGCTCCTCTCAATTTATCACCAGTATTAAAAGAGTCATGGAGAGGGATATGGCCAATGATGCTGACGGTAGTTCTCTCATACTTATAGTCCGCCTGTTGAATCTAAGTCAGGGTAATCAGATATGTTCTCCCAGCTCTCTCATCAACAATATACATCTTCTCACTTGAAGGAAAGGTACACTGCTATGGTTGCCAACCCTAAATGTATTTTTTCTAGAGATACTTGCACAAAAATGATGGGCAGCCTAGCATTTTAAGGCATATCACCATAACATTATCACACTGTCAACAATGACTATGTGGTATAATTTCTAAAAGTATGCTTTAGCTGTATAAAACTTGTATGAAAACCAACCTATCATGTGTGACAGATAGGTCGGTGCATCTATGCAGAAGGCTGTGTGATATACAGAGGCAGCTTACTCTTTTGTGAATCAAACGCCATATAAATATTCAGCCCAGAGTTAACATACAATTTGATTACAATGGTATAATGACCAATAACCAGGAGAAGGAAACAATCTTTCATTAAAATGTCTAGTCACCTTGACATTTTCAATTACTGAGAATAATTATTTTTTGTAGCTTCTTTGCTTAAAATAACACTAAACTCAGGAGTTAAATCTTAAAATGCATTCAAGTACCTCAACTATTAGCTAAAATGTAACTTGTTTGTGTATCACTTGGCTGTAAATCCTCAAATCATCTCTGAATTGGCGCTGACACTGTCCTTCCTTCTGGAGGGTGGCTACTTTTTTTCCCCATGGTCCCTGTGTGTGTTGTAAAGTA
This sequence comes from Nanorana parkeri, assembly GCF_000935625.1. Taxonomy (NCBI): domain Eukaryota; kingdom Metazoa; phylum Chordata; class Amphibia; order Anura; family Dicroglossidae; genus Nanorana; species Nanorana parkeri. The sequence goes on from NW_017307981.1 coordinate 121,460, forward strand.
GCCATCGGTCCAAGCTCACTCCCGTGATGGACTAAAATCTCATGTTTAGTTTACTCATTTGTATTGAGATTATAGTCCATCATGGGAGAGAGCTTGGATTGGTGGCTACTTTACAACACACAGGGAACATGGGGAACAAAAGTAGCCACCGTCCAGAAGGAAGGACAGTGTCAGCGCCAATTCAGAGATGATTTGAGGATCTACAGCCGAGTGATAGACAAAAAAGATACATTTTTGTTAATATTTAGGGTACTTGAATTTATTTTTTAGATCTACCTCGAGTTTAGTGTCACGCTAAAGAACTTTACACATGAATGCTCCATAGTAGGAAGTCTGAGGGATGAGATGATGTTCAGCTGACACATTGTTTAGTCAGTTCATACCCGGTACTGCTAACATAAGTGAAAATTATTTACCTGCCTGAAGAAAATGTTTTGTGTAATTGTTGTTGGCTTAAATGGTGACGTTGAGCCTTCATCAACTAAATTACACCTCTCAGAAAGTCTTCTTGTTGGACCCAGTGAGGATCTTCTGTCACCGACTGCCTTGCCTATAGAAAAAAAAACAGTTCTTTAAAATTAACCATTACAAACTAGGAAGGAATACAGACATTTTACCTGTTTTTTTACAGACATTTTAGAAGTACAATTCTGCATTCCAATGGCAAACAGTAGAAAACTTACTGAAAAACTGAAACTGTAAGAAAATGCTCTGTATCCACAATCCTCTCGACTGGCCCATGTCACTGGTGTTGTCAAATTGGGCATAGAAAATGTATATAGAATCAGAGATTCACATAACATTGGTGACAACAAAACATGAAATATGCCCATTTAGTAACATTTTTGTCTCAGGGTTGACCTTTGTTTATCCCAGAAGTTTTTAAGTTCCTTTAGCGTTAATTCCCTGATTCAATCTATTGGTAGCCAATTTTGCTTACTTTGTAATGCAGTTCCTTAACATTAGTTTCTAATTCTCTCTTCCACAAGAGTTTCAGATAGAACCTTCTTGAGCTAGCAGTACTAAACTCTTAAACTATTTTTCAATAAGGAATCCATATCAAACAAAATATACATTGCCTAGCAAAGTATTTCTTTACATATTTGCCCAAGCAGCTACAGTCATCACGTTTCCAAACAGCCAGGGCTGTCTTTTTGCGCAGGGCAAAAGGGGCTACTGCTCTGGGCCCCATAATTTACAGGGGCCCACAGCATCTGTCCCTTTTGCCCAGAGCAGCAGACAGGAGAGTAGCGGAACCATTGATGGCAGGGGCAGACTGGGCCAGGGACTCAGGGGTGGACCTGCCCGAGCCTGGGGAGGCCTAGTGAGATCTGGTCCCGCCCCACAGCGGTGCCTGTTTACAGTGCTGGCCTGCACATTACCCCTGCTGTGACCTTCCACTTCTGCCCCTGCTGCGATCCACCACATCTGCCCTGCTGCAATCCACCACATCTGCCCTGCTGCAATCCACCACATCTGCCCCTTGTGTGATCCTCCACTTCTGCCCCTGCTACGATCCACCACATCTGCCCTGCTGCAATCCACCACATTTGCCCCTGCTATGATCTGACACATCTGCTCCTGCTGTGATCTTCCACATCTGCCTCTGCTGTGATACTCCACATCTGCCCTACTCTGATCTTCCATATCTGTCCCGCTGAGACCCATCACATCTGCCCCTGCTGCAATTCTCCACATCTGCCCTGCTGAGACCCTCCACATCTGCCCCTGCTGAGACCCTCTACATTTGCCCCTGCTGCTATCCACCACGTGTGCCTCTGCTGTGATCAGCCACATCTGTCCCTGCTGTGATCCACCCCATCTGTACCTGCTGAGACCCTTTGCATCTGCCCCTGCTGAGACCCTCCGCATCTGCCCCGGCTGAGACCCTCTGCATCTACCCCTGCTAAGACCCTCTTTTTCTGCCTCTGCTGAAACCCCCCACATCAGCCCCGTTGAGACACTCCACCTGAGACATAAGGCTGGCAGCCCAGAGCAGAGCCGCAGCACAGAGAATGTGGACAATTAATATATACTATTCTAAATTGCTGTATAATGTATTGCTGAAATATGTAGTCCTCCATAATTGGTGCCATTCTGCATTGTTGTATAATGTATTGCTGGGATTTGTAGTCCTCTATAGCTGATAGTATTATTCTGCATTGCTGTATAATGTATTGGTGGGATTTTTAGTCTGCTATAGCTGATGGTATTCTGCATTGCTGTATAATGTATTGCTGGGATTTGTAGTCTTCTACAGGTCGGTATTATTCTGCATTGCTGTATAATGTATTGCTGGGATTTGCAGTCCTCTACAGCCAGTATTATTCTGCATTGCTGTATAATGTATTGCTGGGAATTGTAGTCCTTTGTAGCTGGTGATATTCTGCATTGCTGTATAATGTATTGGTGGGATTTTTAGTCTGCTATAGCTGATGGTATTCTGCATTGCTATATAATGTATTGCTGGGATTTGTAGTCCTCTATAGCTGATGGTATTCTGCATTGCTATATAATGTATTGCTGGGATTTGTAGTCCCTCTACAAAGGGCAGAACTACCAGTCTACCAGGGGCGCAGGGTTTGCAGCTGCGACCGGGCCCTGGTGCTCCACCACTGTCCTAAAATCATTAGTCTGTAAATGTTATCAGTGCATACCTAAAATATATATATACTGAACTTTCAGTCCAGTACAAGATCACATGGGACAGAACAGTCTTCAGCAGCTGTCCATCTACTAGCTTGGAGAAAGGAGAACAGGGTGGAAGGAGGAGAGGGGAACAGGGGATGGTTTGCCTTGTTGTGCCTGTGTGTTTGTGGAGACACACAGCTTACTAGGACACACAAAGGTGGCACCATAGGACCCTGCAAGGGAAAGGAGCCACCCTAAAACAGGATATCAGGACCAGTACTCGGGGAACCAGCCGATTCTGCAAGAAACTAAAACTTTTAAACATCAAGGAGCAGTATCTATTGTAAGTGATTTAATCAGTAATTTAAATAGCTTTAAAACCTTTTACTTTGGGAAATACTTATTTCTGTTACTTAAACCTACAGCAAAATGAAATGTCTCAGATTCATAACTGTATTCATTAACTTCCATACTTTAAACTTTAAGCTCCATACTAGGGAACAAGTATCTTCCACAAGCATCAAAGGATAACCACTGCACCTCCATTCTGTCAGACAGAAACTAGCTTGAAATTCCTTCACCTTTCTGGCCAGGCATGTTCAATGTAGATGTATAGCATAGCCATTTACCATTATATACATCCTGCTTGTAACCACATCTGGAAGTAGGTACCAGTTTTGCTTAGCCACTTGGTCAATTTCTGAGCAAAAAGGTGCTATTGGTACTGATAAGCTTTAGCATCTTGTTCTTTATACTCTGTCTGGTATCCTGGTTATGACTTTGGTATGTTCTCTTGTTCCCATCGATTGTTTTCTGCTTGGCTTGACCTTCTGCCAGTGATACGATTTTTTCTGAACACTGCCTGACCTTTGTTCATGTTTTGATTATGATCTGTCTTGATGATTTGGTATTTCCCTTCAGCTGCTGGTCAGACATTGTCTAGTGTGGCAACTGGGAGCAGTGTAATGGGAGTATCATGTAGCAAAATTAAAACTTCCTTATGGAGATTCCTTGCCACAGACTAGATGCTCCATAGACCCAACACTTTAAGGGCACCCAGACACATGAGAGCTACAAAACCCATTTATTAGTCTTTCTTGGTAAGTTTTAGGTTGAACCACTGATCCATATTTTAACCCTTTTTGGACTTGCTCTGCTTTATCAGTATATTTTAAGAACCGAGATCTCTCAACCTAAATATAATACTGTAAATGGGGCATATCTACTACAACATACCATTTATGCTTTCGGTTTCAGGGGCTTCTTTTTCCAGCGTCATGACATTAATGCAACTTAGTAGACTGATTGGTATCCAAGCAAATGGCATCCGATATCTTCCCAAGCGTTGACAAAAGTTTTCAGCCTGCGTTTTAAGTTTGTCAATTTTTTCTTTAGTCTGTAATAAAGGTAAAGAAACCAAACATATTATTTTTTAAATTGCATTCTAGCTTATAAGTAAAAAAAAAAACAAAAACAAACATTTTTGACATTCTTAGAAACATTTGTATTGTACTGCATCCCAAAATATAGGCTTCCCACCGAAAAATATGGTGAATATGTGTAAAAATATCTTTACACTTAAAATATGTATGAAAGCTCTCTCTCCCAAATTTTTCATTGCAGTAAAGATGTAAAATTATGTACATGAACATTTGGGAACCCTGTAGAGCTTCTTAACGTTTGTTATAAAGTTATAAAGGTTTAAGCAGAGGGGAAAACTAATGAAGAGTGGAGCAAAAGAAATGCCTAGGCAGCCAGCTAAATTAAAAGCATTCAGATATGCTGAAGTAGGAGCAGCTTTACATGTCTGGACTATTCGTCTGTGGCTTTTCTCAGCCCTTCCTCTATTCCATTAACAGTAGCAAGAAAAAAGTTGACCCAAACTATATATCTTTGTTTAATAACAGCTTTTTTTGTTTTATTTTTAACTCTGACCAGAAACCATGAGGATGTATATAGTACAACAATAAATGGCTCCTCATTAAGCCGCTTTATTACATTTTGTGCATTGTTTTACCTTTCCCAGAATATGTTACCATTTTCATTAGACAAAATCTAAACTGAGAACTCTGAACATAGGTTGAAAGTGTTGTTGCCATTGCGTTTTCTTGGTTACATTTGCAGGTTTTTTGTATTATTTTAAATGCTTTTGAAATTTAAAGGCACTAAGCTAATGACCAACAACCTACTTTTCCACCATCACTTTCTTTTAAAACCATGTATGGTTCTGAGCATTCTGAGATTTCTCCCTGCTGAAGAACCTTTTCAACCTGCAAAAAGGGAGAAAAAAAAAACAAATTATAAATGTATTCTGTTTAAAAATACACTAATTCTTTATTGTCCATAATCTGGACAGTATGAAGGCTGAAGGGCATCCAAAATGCAATTTGCTCAGCTGAGGCCTCAAGATGAATCACTGCACCAGAAGAGACACTCTCACCTTAACTACTAGGAATATATCTTGAGACGGGTAAGTAATAGAGAAGAGTGCAGTTCTTGCTTGGCTTGAAGGAGCCACAGTAGGTGTGTGAGCACGGAGGTAGATCTTGAATGCATCTGAATTCAAGTCACAGTGAAAACTCTCTGAGATCTAAGAAATGGAAAAACACAACGTTGAACAAAATTTCAAAGCTGACACATTCAAAACTTTTTTACAATGGAAAACTTTATATCATCAATTTCAGGACTTCAACTTCAGGACAATCTACACTCAGGGGTCTAGTTATAAAGCAGTAAATATGACTTTCGCCAAACATTCTCTGTAGGTGAATCAATCTGTCAATTAAAAAACATGCACCTGGAAAAATTCACCTGCAGTGAATGTTTGCTGAATGCCAGAATCATTGCTTTATAATTTGGCATCTGAAAGAAGAACCTTGGTTACCCATTACCCAAGTGCAGAACAATTGTACCAAGGCAGCACTACATCGATTTCATATCTGTCACATTTATTAATCTAATCCAGTATAAATAGGTTAAGCCATGTACCCAAAAAATGTTTTGTATTTTAACACAACAGAGAATTTATACTAAAAATTATGGTATAAACATTGTTTAAAATATAGCTGAAGTGAGGAAGGGAAGCATTAATTAGGAGTTGAAGTATATATATATCACACAATTTTTTTAACGTTTTAGAAACCCATTTTTTTTATGTTGCTGCCTGTGTTCTGTTGAAAAGATATCCTTCCACTTCCTGTTCTGTGGACACAACAGGAAGTAGGAGTAAATATATCCAAAGTGGTGAGAAATCCCCTCTTAAACGATCATCGGTAGAACAAATGTCCCTATTGCCAGATTCCTCCTCTCTTGTTGTTCCAGTGACAACTGTAAAATTTTGGATTCCCCAGCACTTTCTCTATAATTATTATTATTATACAGAATTTATATAGCGCTAACAGTTTGCGCAGCGCTTTACAATATAAGGAAGACCTTACAATCACAATCCAATTAAAGACAAGATGGTAAGGAAGGCCTTGCCATTGACAATGGTTACCAGCAGAGTCACTTAAATAGTGGTTAAATAGGAAACTAACACTTTGTTAAAGCATCTGTAGCAGTGCAATTCTGTAACACACTTTCAAAGTGAATGATGATTACCATTGGCTGTTGTAGTGATCATTCCAGCAGGAGCCACTATGTGACTCACTAAATAGTAAAACAAGCATAAGCATGATAACCCTGGTGCTTGCACTTTAAAAAATCATGTAATGGAAGCTTGTATATTTCCATCTTGACAGGTTTCCTTTGTGCATACAGTTCTATTGGGTGTAAAATATAGCTGTACATTTAAACCAGCACAATTTTTCAGAAGATGACATTTAATTACCTTTTTTCGTTCTTTACAGTCGTATAGTGCAATGCTTACAAAGAGCGGTTCAATGTCAATATCCAATCTGTGTGGGAAAGAGGAAGAGGAAATCGAAATTTAAAACAGCATGGTATGCACATCTGAACTAAGTAAAGGGTAATAAAGTACTTAACAGTACTACAAACATAAAAGTAACATATACAGTTTACATTAGGGCATGTGTCAAAAGATTAGTTGCATGTAAGTTGTCAAATGCACCTGTCAATTAATATTGGATGAGCTCCCAATCATCTCAAACTAATGCACTAACACAAGCCCAAAGCCACTGGACACATGTGCTTAAAGTCGGCAAGTTGAACAATACATAGCACAATAAAGACCAATGGTGTGACTACAGCCATACCTGCTCAAGCAGTTGCTACGGTGCCTTGCAGTGGGACCACCCCCGCACTGCAAGGGTTAACTGCTTGTTTATATTCACCTGATCCTCTGAGCTGGCTAGCTCTAAAGGTGGCCATACACCTTACAACCATCGCACAACTTTTGTTGTGCGATGGTTGTAAGGTCATTACAATTTCGTACAATCTGTCCATCTTGGACAGGCAGATCGTACTTGCGTACGATTTTCGGCGGATTTTCAAGCGTGCTCGTAAGAGGAAAGTCGTACAACCTTACAGTAGAAGCGGTCGCACGCTGTCCATACACCTGCCGATTATCGTACGATCGCGGGATCACCTGCGATTATCGTACGATAATCGGCAGGTGTATGGGCACCTTTAGACCGGTCCCTGGAGCCTCTCTCACCCTCTGCTGCAGTGGCCTAAGGTCCCATAAATCATCACATTCTATGCAAAGTGTAAAGAATGTGAGGATGCTAAGGAACATTCCAATGCTGCAGAAGAGGAGCAGAGAGGCTTCAGTGACAGGAAAAGCAGGCAGCTGGTGAGAATAACTTTTTTTTTTACCACCTAGACAAAAAAGAAGCACTTAACCCTTGCAGTGCGGGGTAGCCCCACTTCAAGGGTTAAAAACACTTTTGCCTGCAGTTCGTCTTTAAAAAAATTAGGCGTTCCCGGATCCATACAGGATGGGAGAAAATTGTGACTGATTTACAAAACAAAGATAACTTCAGTGACAATGTTTACAATAACAGTAAGCAAGATTCAATACTGTACTTCAGAGTATGCAGCTTGACCATTATTCTGTATCCCATGTGCTCCTTGGGACAATCTGGTAAAGGGCGGATTTCAACAGTGTCGTCCTAAGAATGAGTACAGAGTTATATCAGAAATACAGATAGAATAGATACAAATTGTAAGGATTCATTTAATATCTATATGTGGGACAAATGTATGCATATTGCGTCTAGAACAGTGGTTCTCAACCTGTGTAACCTCAGGACCCACATTTGTACTTGGTCATTAAGTCGCGACCCAAGTTGCACTGCAATGGAACGCAAGACATTGCGGTACTGCACATTGGCTGCTGTGCAGTGATGGAGCTCCATGCATATGTGCATTGCTTGTACAACTCCTTTGCACACCCTGTAGAGATGTCAGGAGCCAGAATGTGACATCACTCCAGTCCAGGCACCTCTACCGGACATGCGAGGGAACTGTAAGCAATTCTCGTCTGGATGGAGTTCCCTCATGGCCATAGCTCCAGCCCACCCCACCTCAAGCTGGCACTCAGGGCCAGGCAGCTTATTCTGAATGGCTGCTTGGTGCGAGAATGGACATTACTGCGCTAGAGGGAGGCTGAGGAGCCTCTCAGCTAGAAAAGTGGAGAGCATGCAGCGACCCACTGAACAAGGGTCCGCGACCCACTTTTGGGTCACGACCCACCAGTTGAGAACCAAGGGTCTAAAATTACTGGATTTGATTGATAACTGACTCAGGCGCAGGCATCTTAAAACTTTACTGACATTAAAAAAGGCTATTTTATTTTAAGAGTCAGTGGTAAAAATATAGTAAAATACTGTGTTGCCAAAATGAATAGACCTAAAGTGCACTTATTCTGCTGGGGAAAAACTAAATACTGCAAAGCAGGTGGGTAAAGAAAATTGGCATTATCTGTTTTCTTTTTTTTTCATTGTGATGGTGCTAAACTATTTTGGAAGGTTGATGTTAAGTTCCATCTCCTAAAGTAATTAAGTTTCACCCATCTTAACTAGCTAAAGGCCACTTGCTTACTATTAAGTTCAGTCCTTTTGCATAGCAAAAACTCAAGGTTATGGAAGAGTTAGCTAGTTGTCACCTTTGCTGATGTTATGAGACTGTCATAAATAACGTTTCACAACCTTTCTTCCTCCATAGCCATGGTAACAGTAGTCGTGAAACATAACATTTCTAAAATACATTAGAATCTGTACAAAGGAAGCACCGAGTACAGTGCCTTCCTGTGCTACAAAATGACAGTGCGGAAAGGACCTCTGCGCTTAAACACTGAGGGTTCCAGCACAAAGCACTGCTCCATTAGGTATCATGAGGAAGTATTGTAGATCAAGCAGAAGACCTGCCAGCATTAAGGGCACCCACCAGGGAGTGAGAACCCATACTATCTCTTTCTAAGCTTGACCCATCATATGTCCAGGGAGAGGAAGATGTTTCTCTTCCAAGTGGCACCTATACTGACATAAGGTCTGAAGTAAGTGGGGGTTGAATATCTGCTGCATTCAGTCACCATAAAATTCCCCCCAGCCCCTGGACAGCCATCTGCAGATCCTCTAACCTCGCACAGTGCCCCCAGGCCTCCTGAGCCTCCCAAAAAAAAAGAAAAGGCTAGTTGCACTCCTTACCGGTATGACCCTGTGATCGAGGAGGGGTGCTCGGAATGACTGCGGATGGCGCCGCCAAATACAGAAAATTGCAGAAACGTCACCAGCACACCAAATCCTTATAGGATCAAAGCGCTTGTGTAACTGACATGAGTTTGCAATAAAATCTACGAACTTTGATCCTATAAGGATTTGGTGTGCTGGTGACATTTCTGCAATCTCCTGAGCCTCCAGTCCCCACAAAGCCCCCCAACTTTTCACATTACTCTACAAAGCCATCAAGTGTTCTGCAGAGTGCCTTATCACCCTTCAGAAGCCCCCACAGAGACACCAAGGGGTCTATTCACTATGCTGCCGAGGGCAGCCGAGTGAAATTGACCATTTTAAACCTATTTTAATGTTACATTTTTAAATATTTTCTTGTCTTGAAAAGACACTGACTCATGCATAATAAACCGGAGGGAGGGCATATTCTCCTTGGACACTGGGTGACCTTGTTCCAGCACTGCTTCCCATACCCTCATCCTTTTTCCATTTAGAGTGCAGTTTGAAGCAAAAACAAAAAGTTCACTGTCCAGTCACTAAACTTCCACTGGCTTTGCATAAAATTTAAAAATATTTGCCCATACATACTTCGGGCAGTAATCTAGATAAGATGCATTCTCATTTATACTGGTTCCGTCTATAACATGGCAGCAGTATTTTTTTAAGTACCCTCTAAAGGTTACAAATATTTAGTCAAAATAAAACATTATACAATCTGGTTTACAAGGTCCACTTTGGGAATAGTTCATAACACTTATTTTTAGGTTTGCAAGTCAACTAGCATTTCCCCCACAACTGTTACAGCTGGCCTAACAGAATACCTCATCCACAGGCGGGCTTAGTGCAAAAAGGTCTGCTTGTCTATTAGCCCGGCGAGCTTCTTCACTTTGCCTCTCCAAGTCTTCAACATTTGAAAGCTGAAGGAGGTTCTTTAAACGACTTTCTGGATTTAGGCCACGCAGATCGAAGTCACAAGATGTGAGTGTACTTCCAGATTCAGTAGACAAGCCAGCAGTAAGACCTCCATCAGCCTATAGAGATACATTATACAAGTATTACTGGTGGGAAAGAGTACAGAGAGGAGATCCACCTCTAGAGGAGCATATACATACAGCATATTCTATGGTGTACACATCAAGATAATTAAAGCAACAAGAAGAAAGTTTAAATAAAGTGCTCATATGAAATTTCTAACATGATGAAAAAAATCTATTAAAATTCAACTACGGAACGGCATTTGTGGGTAGAAGTGTTGCAGAAAGATCTAAACCAGTGGCAATCAATACAAGAATGAGCAGTCTTTATTCGAATGACTTTAGATTTGCATATAATACAACAGTAACGTATTATTTATCATGACATCTTAAAATACATTGAAATAGGTTATGTAATAGCACATGAATTTATTGTGTCGGGTACATTCCTATATTCCACTCAGTGAATGTCATAGCCAGTATATGTCTGGAGACATCAAGAGCTCTCCATAGTGCTGAACCGGGGCATCTCCACTGTGATAAACTGTAACATCATTCACCATATTGGACTAATACAAAATATGGAGTTCAGTGACATCACAAGGAACTCTGAGAAGACACCTCTGCAGAGTTCCCTGTGCATTTAACATTGTTGCATTGCCAGTATCGCCCTCACTTGTTATTCAAGGAGAATAAGGAACTTCTGCTCACCCATTAGGATCTGGAATATACTGTAGAGGAGAACTTGTGTATGGCATAAATTAAAGTGGTTGAATACTGTTAGAACAATAAAACAATAAAGCAATTTTTAACTACTGTGGTTTTTTTCTCTTTACTTATTCACACACCCAGATCAGAAGGAAACATAGAAAAGGTTCATCTGTCTAGCAACGAAATAGCAATCATGCAGGTGGGTGGGATGAGAATCAGAAACTATGGCAGGGAGCTGGCAGATGACTATCAGTAAAACATAATTTTTGGTTGGACTATCCCTTTTATATTATTTCAAGTTAAAAAAAATATACCTGTTCATTTAGCCTGGCCTCTGTTTCATCAGACTCAAATATTTGCTTTTGGAGTGTTTTTTGGAAGTCCTTCCTAGAGCCACTTCTGCTAAAGTTGCTTGTACCTGAGTTTTCCTGATTCCTGAAAGAAAATATAAAATCCATTAAACATGAAAATGGTCTGCACTATAAATAAGGAAATGTCATGTCTCAGGCATAGTCTAGGGAAACAATGGGCTCCTTCAAACTGAGGCATACTTTAATTCTAATTTAATCATCTTCTTTAACCAAAAAAAACAACACACTGACTGTATTCCTAATTGTCAGTCACAGTACAGTACTCAATGGGGGTCATCTATCCTGGCTATAAAGTTGTTTTCAGTAATAATAAAATAAATATACCAAGATGTACAAAGACCCGTGATCAAGACACCCCAAAACTAGAAGCACGTATACAGTATTTTGCACATACTTCTATGCGCTGATTCAATAAATCAGTAATAATAAATATAATTAGTGCAAAGAGCAACTATGATAAAATACCTATAGTTTTCAAAAAGGATGTAATAAGTTTAAGTTTACCTTTGGGACCATGTTTCATTTTACACCCATGATCCCCACAGAGTGCTGCTATATTATTTTGAACTCAGTGGGGCTGTGCGCGGCCCACACAGGTACATCACCTATTTACAGATCCTTTGCCAGGACCTGTAAATGGAGAACTGCCACCACAGTGGAGGAACCTGTAGCGCTCAATGAATTACAAGTAACATCACTGCACTTGTAATCCATTCATTCATCCTCCCGTCCATGTTATTGAATGTCTGTACCGAGGTACGGACATGGAGGGGAGGAAGAGACTGCAGGAGCCAGACCATTGCACCCACAATCTACTGATCACAGTTGAAATGCTTTACCGGCTAAAATTCCCAAAAATAATAAATGCACATTTTTCATTTTATAAAGATGTTTGCATTCATTATTTTTCGCAAAAAGTGGACTCTGGCTTTAAAGGAAACATTAACAGGGTTGCAAAAGGTTATTTTTCACTTCCCTATTTTTTAGAGTACTGTATTTGTAAAATGACATCTCTACACAATGCTAAACACCTTTAGGAGCTCTGCTTACCAGTTCTACTTATCTAGCTTCCTCTGTTGTGGAGGAAGTGCCTGTATGTACTATCTTCATGTTATAGTTATATTTTTTATTTATGGGCATACTATATTGTCTTTTCTGACCTTTGTTATAGTTACAAGGCTGAAACATTCATTTTCAACTAGATTATACTTTCCAAGGACAGTCTCAGAGTTATATATGTGTACCTCCACCTCTCATAATGGGTTACTTAGTACTAGAAATGTGAAACATACCAGTAAATGAAACATTGCTCATCGATCTACTGCATTGGTCCAAAGATTGTATGGGGGGAATTTATCAAAACTGGAGCAACCAGTGACATCAGTGAACAAGGCATAACGCCGGACAGAGCTGCTGAAAGTGCTTCGAATAAATCAGCCACACATGCCTCCCCCCCTGCCCCACCACTGACCATTCCCTGACAGCTCCCAGCCCAAACCCAAACCCCTCTCCCGAAACAACATCGCCTTAGCCGGCAATTTACCTACGAACAGCCCTGACCACTATTTATGTATTTTCTGACTATTTATGATGGATACCCAATATATTTTACCACTGTATATTTGTCTGTTTACTTCGCTTGTAATGCTTAATAAAGATAGAATTAATCTAAGTATTTAGACATGTGAACCACCCAAATATATAATAAGTGATAGTGTGGTACACTGAGAATGAAAAAGATTAAGAACATTTAATATTAAAAATTAGACTATTTTGTGAAAGAGATAAGTGGGCCTGTATATATCTTATATTTCAATGATTACAATTTGCTGAGGGTCTGCTGCAGGCATGAGAGTAAACAGAGACCTACATGTGTTTCCTGGACCAAAGACTGGGGATCACTGAGCATGCAGTCTCAAGTGATGTGTTGGCAGGAAACATGTACTAAGAAATATGTAGGAGGCACTGGCGAGTTTCTACAAAATAATATAGCTGTATGACTGCCATTGGCTTCAGCACTTTCTGAATCACAGACCTAGAACAAGTATGTAACAAGAGGAGTCACACTGAAGACTATTTATCTGGATATACAGTATGTTCTGGGTCGGTGAATACTATTGTTGTTGAATAAGGCTGAAAAACAGACAACTAGCATTTTTACAAAGAAAGGTCAGCAGTCGAAGACTATATATGTTTCAATACATTTTTCTTTTAAGTGTGTATTTTTGCAACTGTAAACTGTGTTTCTGCAATTTTATAATGCACTGAGGCTGACTTGACTGCAAAAGCTCAAACTACCTGTAGATGGCAGTAATATTAGACTAAGCAAAGTTCAACACAGCTCTTTTCACTGTAGCCAAATTCACTATCTTCTTTTTTGGAGCTCTCGTCTGATTCAGCAGGACTGGCTCTGTTTGGTAGTGCTCATGATTAATGGGTAATATTAGTATCTTCATACCATTTGTCAGCACACTGAATACCAGGGGATCATAAAAAAAATTGCATTTTTCTTTTTTGGGGGGATTGGAGTCAGTAAAGCATTGCAACCACAATCAGTGGATTGCAGGTGCAATGTTCTGGCTCCTGCTGAATCTTCCTCAAGTCCCTGTCCATACCACGGTATGGATATTAAGTAAGAGTTTCGAAACATTGAGCAGCTCTACCCTCTTGTCACTAATCGCGCTGCTTGAACCTCGGTGCCTGGTAAAGCCTTCACTGAGCAAACGGTTAAAAAAATGCATTTGTTTGTTTGCTGATGCCTTTTTACAAATAAGTACTGAAAGAACGGATCCCTTTGCGAGTGCTGTTTGTTTACCTATATTAAATAACAGGGATGGGAGTATGTATGAATGGACTGCAAATGCGTTGATGTACTCCCTGAATATGGGTGTAACATGAAACATGGTATAAAAGGTAAACTTTGCCTCTAAAACAAATAAGTAATGGAGAGCTAGATTAATTTGATTTTGAAGTTGTCCTATTCAAAACGACTGGCTGTATTGGGTAGTGTTTATGATTACAGGGCACTATGCATATCCCTATTCTGTTTGCCAGCACACTGAATGCCAGGGGATCTGGAAAGATTCTAAGACCCCAGTATACATAAACCCTTAGAATTTCTATATATGAAGTATATATTGTAGCATTACATATTACACATTTTTCAGAAACTCATATGGTTATATAATTGTAGAACTCCATCAAATCCCAACATGTATTATTTATTTTTGGATAGAGTGGGTAAGGTTAAGAACCTCTGTTATGTTTTTATTGCTGTCTTTGTGAGGACATTTCTCCCAACGTCCCATAATGAGAAGGAAGTGAAATACTTGAAACTGGGACTCAACTTGATCTCTGGGACAGAGATCAAAACACTGTGTCAGTGGAGTGGAAAAGGCTTAGAACATGTGTCATTAAACATCAATACAAGCTTGTTAGAAGTGCTAACAATTGCAGAGTCTCGGCATGTCATTTGCCTGCAAGATGAATAGCAGCAAGCAGCTCCCTATGGCTAGCAGTGTGGCTGTGTGATCAAGAAAGATTGCCCTGGATCCTGGCTTTGCACACAAAGCGCTAGTGTGGGAGGCCTGCCAGTACCAGATTTACAGCAAGGTTGCTGTGCTGTCCTCATGGCCACAGACAGGGAGACTATTCTTGCTAAGCTGTGCTATATGTTCGGAGGGACCTTTGTCAATTTTGCTGCTATCCACATTCCAGGCTCATGATATGCTGGGAATGTTTTTTTTTTATTATTGATTTTCGACATAACACATATACGGAGGCAGTGGTAGTACATGGCTACATATGACACAGAAATCGAGGTGTTACACATCAGCATTGAGATGATAAAAGTTCAATTTCCTAATGAAGTTACAGGGTTATAAGAAGGGAGCTGCGCTACAGTGAGTCGCTGCAACGCAGAACCACCACTTGCGTTATGGGGAAACATAAGAGCTGGGAATGTTTTTATCCTTGTAATTGCATTTATTGGTTGTTTATTGAAAGCTACATACTCCTTACTGCACTTAGTTAATTTTTTGGCTCCTCTCCATATTTTTTTGTTGGTTTAAACTAAGACATTCCCTGTGCTATTTGAGGAAAGGCTGTGACTTTTTGTTTTCTGATATTTTCCACCTATGTCTCATGGTAGTCATACCACAAGTTGAATTTCTAACTTAATCAGATCTGAAAATGAGCGATCTGTCCCAATATGTGTACTGATTTACTCATCTGTAGACCCTATACTAGGGTACATGTGATGTGCAGTAACAGCTGAGTAGAAATGTAATAACACTACTTATACCATTCTAAAGCTTGTATATTTTATACACTATCGGATTTTTATGTCTACTTACTTTCTGTTGACTATTAGCCAGTCCCGTAAATATATCTGAATACAGTCCCTGACATGTAGATCCAGGTCAGCCCTGAGAAGGTAAGACAGAAAACATGAGTATGAATTCAGAAAGGCATTGCAGAAAAAAGACCATCCAGTCTACATATTTACTATGTACTATTTACTAATATTCATCTATGTCACTTCTTTTATTGGAGGTTGTTTCTGGTATTAGGCAAGCCGTCTTCATGCAAATACATTCTTTTGTATTACAGACGCTTAGTCTGCACAAGGAATTAACAAGTTACGTCTTGTGTATAAACTTTGCTCCGTGGAATGTAATTGTGCAGCTGATGTACATTCAAATCAGAAAAAAATGTCAGATAGTGTTTATAAAAGCACCAATACTACTGTACATCTCCACTTGCACTAAGCAAAAAAAAATTATTTCCCACACTTTATAGCTGGTTATGAAGGTCAGGTGCGTGCACTACACGTGTTTTACAGGTGCTCCTATTTGGATCTGTGGGGCCACAAATTTGCAATTCTGCCTGAAATAGCTCATGTAGGTCTTCAAGCTACAAGATATGTAACACTCAGATGTGAATGGCACCATTGGAAATAATAGGATTTTTCATGATGCGGGTTGTCGCACTTCAGGAAAAATGCAACAAATCACTCAGGTATGAATGGGGGCTAAGGCTGGGTTCACACCATTTTCTGGGCCAGATCTGGACCAGATCTAGAACATAGTGCATTGCGTTTTTGCCATTTGTTCTGCCATGTTTTTACCGCGATTTGATTTTTTTTGTAGCTTAAGATGATCTTACAGGTGCGTTCCAAGCGTTTTGATGCGTTCCAGTGCATTCCAGACCAGACAAAATAAGACAAGCAGTATTTTTCTGGTCTGGCCTGGAACGCACCTCGGTGGTGGGAACAGTAGCCAGAAATACCATAGGGATACATTGGGATGCATTTTGGGTCCGGAAACAGTCTGGTCTGGGAGTTCATTCACACCACACCCAGATTACCTCCAGACCAGACTGTTTCCAGACCCAAAATGCATCTTGATGTATCCCTGTGCTATTTGTGGCCTCTGTTCCCACCAGCGCAGTCCGTTCCAGACCAGACCAGAAAAATACTGCTTGTCCTATTTTGTCTGGTCTGGCATCAAAACGCATCCAAAACGCATCTGGTCTGGAACGCACCTGTAAGACCATTTTAAGCTAAAAAAATTCCAATCGCGGTAAAAATGCAATGCGCTATATACCAGATCTGGTCCAGATCTGTTTTGGAAAATGGTGTGAACCCAGCCTGGAGGTAATCTGGATGTGGTGTGAATGGGCCCTAAAGGATGCAGCTCAGGAAGCACCAAAAGTATTTTCTCGGTGATCCCAGGCTACAACAATTGTATGAGCAGGCAGTTAAAGCCGAAATCAGAAAAGTTGTGGCGACTACTAGTAGTTTTATAGGCTTTCCAATATTTAAAGTGACACTAAACTCAGCAGGTAAATTTTAAAAATGCATTCAAGTTCCCTAAATATTAACAAAAATGTATCTTATTTGTGTAGATCCTCAAATCATCTCTGAATTCATGCTGGCACTGTCCTTCCTTCTGGAGGGTGGCTACTTTTGTTCCCCATGGTCCCTGTGTGTGTTGTAAAGCTCCAAGCTCACTCCCGTGATGGACTACAATCTCACGTTTAGTTTACTAATTTGTATCAAAATAATAGTCCATCACAGGAGTGAGCTTGGAGTGGTAGCTACTTGACAACACACACAGGGTCCATGGGGAACAAAAGTAGCCACCCTCCAGAAGGAAGGACAGTGTCATCATGAATTCAGAGATGATTTGAGGATCTACAGCCGAGTGATACACAAATAAGATACATTATTGATAATAATAATTATAATAATAAGATAAAATTTTTTATAATAGTTAAGGTACTTGAATTTATTTTTAAGATTTAACTCCTAGTTTAACGTCACTTTAAGTAATGGTAAGTATTTTAAATTACTAGTAGTTGGCACGATTGTTCTGGGTTCAGCTTTAACTACCGGCTTATATATCATTCATTGTTAGGGGTACAGCTAACCAACTGTTGTAGCCTGGGATCACCCAGAAAATACATTTGGTGCTTCTTGAGCTGCAACCCTTAGCCACCATTCATACTTGAGTGATTTGTTTGCGTGTTTTCTGAAGCGCAACAACCCTCATGCAGACAGATTCTGTCTGCTCAAGTTTTGATAAATCCCCTCTATTTCTCTTGTGACTTTGTTAGACGGTCTCTAAGCTGGGAAGGACCTGGATTCCCTATGATATCTTGGCTTCAGCTTTTCTGGCTGAACAGCCCAGAGGTCATAGGCTTTCCATACCTCCTTTTAACATGTCATTATGCTCCAATATTTGCATAAGGGAGAGGACCTTGACTGCACAGACATTATGGCCCCTTATACTGTTGTTCTGCCATGTGTCCTTCTGTCAAATGGCTGTAAAAGAGCAGGAAAGAGATAGGATTGGTTATAGATAGAACCTCCCTATTTCACATTTGATTCCTGGCAAAGAATAGTAATAGTTGCTATAGAGAACTTATTTTGAGGCAATGATTACATCACTTCCCTTAGATGATATCACCCTTTCATCACCTACCACTAACGCTGAAGAACAAATTAGGCATATGGATAATATGAAATATGGATAATGCAAAAGGTAACACAGATTTGCAAGTATGCATGCACGCACAATTTGTAACTTGCAATTTCAGAGTGTTTGCATTATTTAGTTCTGCTTCAGTGAAAAAATGCAAACTAGATTAGCGGACAAAGCAGTCAACAATGCTTCTAGTGGTCATGTAGGCCACCCCAAGCATGTGGAACATGTCAACAAACCAGGGCCTGAGAGGGAGTGTATATAGTAAAACATTTTACTGAGCCCCCATTCTTTTGCTTCATTCATTCTCTGCGTCCTGGTTTTTCTGTGTGGTGTTGTGGTGTCTTGTGCTATCACAGCTCCCAATCCGGGAAAACATCACGCCCAGTTTTCTTCCAAAGCTTACTCTCACTTGCCATTGTTCTTGTAATGGGCATCACTGGGGTCATAAAGGTGCTTTTGGGCCCTTCCTAAGCAGATAAATGTCTCCACATCCAACACAGAGAAATCTGAATCCTCCATTTTGTTCACAGGCCTGAGATTGCTAGGCAGAGACCAGTTGTTCGTTGCAAAAATGCATGAATAGGCGCTCCTATTGAAGTCTATGGGGTAAAAAAATTGCACTTCTGCCCAAAAAAGCTGACGTACCTTTTTGCATGACAGCGCGGCAGCATTATGCTCAGATGTAAACAGGCACCCTTTAATACTATGTGAATCTTTAAGCTGAGCGTTGTAACGCTCAAGGAAATGCGCAACAAATCTCTCAGGTGTGAATGGGGGCTTACATTAGCAAGCACAAAAAGATATATACGTATATGACTACTGAGGAGCATAATCCTGACCATTTGGCCCACAGACTCAGAAACAAATTTCTTTTAGAATGAGGCCATAGCTCTACTGAGGAAGTAGGTTGCAAATACATTTTAAACCACAACAAACAAAAACCTGTGTTGGTCAAAGATAGATTGTGAGCACTGTAAACATGACTGAACAATAGCCGAAACGCCCGCCTGTATGAAAACAGGACAGATATCTGATTCTACCTTAATTAACTTTAATAATGTATGTGCTGAAGGATAAAACAAGTAGTATTGTTATCCTTTAGCACACACTTTATATTTTACATAGTTTTTTATAGGATCTGCTGTTACTGAATGTGCATACCCTTCTTCTGGCAGTGAAGGCTGCAGTGTTCTACACTCTTTGGGTTTATATACAAGATCCAGATCATCTTCGGGGAAGTCTCCAAGCTCTTGAAGAAGTTCATGATTTTGGCTGTTGATATGTGACATCAGAAAATTCTCAAAATCTATCGGGTCAACTGCGTCGTACTCTGGAGGCTGCAGACAGAAAATATGCATAGATTAATCTAATCTGTTTTTATGAGCTTGCATCCACATTGTCAAAATGTATATAAACAGGTTAACCATGAAGGACTATAATCTTTTTCTCAGCCTTTGCAAAAATGCTATGTAGTTTACTGCTATTACAATAGGTCAAGCAGCTATATGTATGTAAATATTTTATGGTCAAATCTATATTTATTGAAAAAGAACAAAAGCACAGACAATCATGACAACATGAAAAGGGATCTCATTGACGTGGTAAAACAGCTGACAGTGTGATGATACACAAACAAAAGTATTATATCTATAACAATGTAGGAAATACATGCGATCGTAATAAGCGTCTTCGCAGTATCACTTCAGTTACCATCAGCAGTGCGCTAATGAATACCAACTGATATCCCATATCAATAACACCATTCCAAAAACATAATGATAAAATAGAAAAGAAGGAAAAGAAAACCAGATAAGAAAACAGAGAAAAGTGTAGGAAAGGAAGAAGAAGATAAGAAGGAAATAGAAGAGGCATCCCGAGGGCGGGGGAGAGGGGGGGTGGAGCAAGATGTACTCTGCACACAAAAGCAACACTAGGTAAAAATCAAGCGGATGGAGCTACCACTGAGGGCAATCACAGTCTGCATCTGAGAGCAAAAGCAGAAAAATCAACCCAAACAGCCCAAAGATTATAAAAGGTCTCATATTTGTCATAAGCAATGGCCACAATTTCCTCCACAGGCATAACATCATTCAGAATGTTGACCCAGTGGGTGACAGTAGGAACGACTGTCGTCTTCAAAAAAGCAGGGACGGGCCGCCGAAAAAATTAAATGAAGGATGGAGTGTTTCTGCCTCTTTCGCGATCCAGGATAAAGGGAAAGAAGAGCAATTTCAGGAGAGGGTGTCAAAGCCTTACCATAAGTATGTAAATATTTTAGAGCAATTGAAAATAGATAACAGTCAAGAAATCAGCCTTCCTCAACCCTTTTATCAAGGGGGGACCCGTTGAAAAATGATCAGGTCCCAGGAAAAATGTTTATATTATATACAATTTACTGTATATTATGTGTGATCAGTACATTTTAGGTACATTAATAAATAAAAGAATAAAGAATACTCGGCATATTTGACACCCAATGCAGATAATTTTTTTTATTTTATTAAAACGACCCTGCCACCAGGCCTCACTTTTTAAGCGAAAAGCTTGCAGCAGTAGAAGATAATAAGCACCTAAATGTTTCCCAACTTTAAAAGAAATTTTTTTTTCCTATGTTGTGACCCATGTCAACATGCCAACTTTAGTAAGAATGTGACCACTTCCTGGAAATGTAAATTTCTGCCAGCCCCAATCCCTCCCCCTTCCTTCTTCTAAAGTTGAACAACAGCTATAGAAATGTACTGTATATATACTTTATTACAGCTCGGCACAATGTAGGCATAGATAAATTATCCCTGGCAGGGCCATGGCAATCTTATAAAACACAGTAGTAGCCTCCACTGTGAAAAGAAAACACAGAGGGTCCCTCGCTCAGCACATTGGCCATTAAGCAAATGTCTAGTATTTTTATGAATGAATACTATGGGTTCTCTGAATGGACAAGAGGTGGTGACATCACGGCATTCATTAAGAGACCCTCTGTGTTTTAAGAGCAAAGAGGAAGTCGCTCAGCACATTAGCTGTTCCGGGACCTGGAAGATTGTTGTAATTGTAAAAGTTTCAGCTGCTACAGTGCTTTACAGAAAGCCTGTGGCCCTGCCAGGAACAATTTATATATATACTTAAATTGTGCCAAGCATGTGCATTTACTTGAGGGCAAAGGGCTTAAAAAAATTATTTTGTTTATTTAATGAATTATGTCACTTTAATACACTTTAATATTTTAAACTTTTTTTTATTACACTCGTGATAACTCAGAGGAAGTGACAGATCCTTTTTGTGCATCTATTAGATAGTGAGGGACCCTTTCAGGCCTGTACAAGTGATTGGGTGACTCTACAGCCACCCGGATGACTTCTACCTGAAGCCAGGTGCCGGCTTCAAAAATCGATACCAAGATCACAGCTACTGTTACAGCTTCAGTACCACGATGTATATACATACGACGGTCCTTAAGTGGTTAAGCCAATAAGAAAAAATAGAATAGAATTGTAGTATTCCTTACATAGGCAGACAGTGCAGTGTCCCCTTACATTGGTGACCAGTAGGGATGCACCGATACCAATAGTAGTATCGGTATCCGAGCCGATACTGAGTATTTGGGCGAGTACTCATACTCACCCAAATGCTCCGATACCTTCCCCGATACCGGAACTTCCGGTCAGAGGGAGATTTTCTTCTGACCGGCAGTGCCGCAAGGGAACATGGAGCCGGCTTTCTGGCCAGTCAGGAAGTCTGGTGGCAGGAAATGTCTGAATAGCCAGGCAGCTGGGTCGATGCTGATTGGCTGGGAATATGGCTTCACGACCAATCAGCATTGAGTCGGCAAAACAGCATGGAGTCAGCTTCCCGGGCAATCAAGAAGTTGGGCGGGTAATGACACTCTGCCCGGCTTCCTGATTGCCCGGGAAGCTGGATCCATGCTAGCGGAAGTACCAGATTCGGTATATCTATACTCAGTATTGGCAAGTACTGAAAGATAAATATCGGTACTCGTATTTGATATCGAAAAACTAGTACCAGTGCATCCCTAGTGGCCAGTGCAGAAAAGTCCACTTACATTGGTGGCTTGTAGAAAATGTTTCTCTTAGATCTGTCATAAGTGGGAAAAATGTTCCTTACATTGGTGGTCAGTGGAAAACTGCTCCTCGCATAGGTGGTCAGTGCAGTGTCCCCTTACATTGGAGGTCAGCGAACAAATGTCCACTTATATCGGTGATCAGTAGAAAAGTGCTCTCTTAGACTGGTGAATGGTAATAAGTGGGAAGGATGCTCTTTACACAGTGAAAAAAGCTTCCTTAGATTGATGATAAGTAGGAAACATATCCCTTAACATTGATAGTCAATGGGATGAATCCCCCCTCCCCCTTTATAAACAGCTAAAAAGATGATTAATAAGGGAACCACTGCAGAATGCAAGTCGGCAAGCAAGCAATGTCTTCCTATCCTGCTATTGAGGGAGTGACACATGGAAGTTGATGGAAGTGAAATAATCTGTAAATATAAAGATCAGTGACAGTGATGGGAGACTAGAACCACGCTGAATCAAAACAATAAAGCTATCAAAATCACATGTGGGGTGGGTAGGAATCCTGCAGCATAATTTCCATTATTAAAAAATCACATGGACCTATAGATGGCCTTGTGACCTTGTGGCTTAGCTCTGCCAGCAAATAAGTGTTTACTGCTGCCGTGCAGGCTATGAGAGGGGTCCCCAAAGGCTGAGTAGAGTATGCCCTAACAGAAAACCGACATAGAGAAGCATACTCCAAAATCAATGGCAGGTCTGCTAGGTTAGAGCTTGGCAATAAGAGCCTTTCCCAATGATAATTGTTTAGCACCCATATAGTACTAGCTGGACAGGAAGATGGCAATGACTTTGATAAAACCATGCTATGTGGCTTTGAACAAGGAATGCACTGGGAGCATTCACTACATAAACAATTACAAACAATAAAGAAATAAAAGACAATAATAACTTTTTCAGCTTTACAGAAAACATATGTAAAAGTGTGAAAAGGGAAAAATTAAATCAGAGGCCAATACTATATTATACAGAAAAATCTGAGATGGAAAGTTCTGGACAGGTTTTATAGCATTTGACAATTGCAAGCCTTCAGTTACCCACTCTTGTTAAATATGCTTGGTTATAACCCTTATCACATTTTCGGCAATAGAAAAGTCATTTGTATAACCAAATCCCGTCAACTGACCATTTAAATATTTCAGAGTTCAGTTCCTATGATTTTTCCCATACACAATCTGTATTCTTTATATCTAAAATCTATACATCATCCATAATACAAGCGTCTGGACAAAAAAATCTAAAAATATCACCTATGGGTAGCAAATACCAGAAAGAGTAGATGTTTAATGCTCTAATTATTGTCTCTTACACATATACAGACGTGAACCTTTATATCCCCAAGTGCTGTGAACTCAAGGACAAGAAAATAAACATAACCTTGTATACATAAAAAAAAGCTAAGGAAGCAAATTGTTAAAGTGCATAGTTAGAAAAGTAAAATGTATACATAGTATTATACACACACATCTAAAATGATGTAAAACTTACAGAGTTAGTTACTTGTTAATTGTATCATTCGAAAGTTAGAGAAGAATGCCAATGCCCTTGAGAAGTATCCTCAAACAACAAACGAGAAAAACGTACCGTTCAGAAAAACAGCTTAAATGTTTATGATTCTACACCGGGGTATCTTTCAAGATGGCTGCTACAGGAAACACATAAGTAGTGCAAAACTTCACAGTGCTTTGCCTAACACTGAACAAGAATCCCACAAGCTGCAGAGAGCGGAAATAAACCTCTTACCATAACGTGTTTTTGAGGAAGTGACTAAAAACACAGAAAGATGTAACCAAAAGACTGAGACTTTCATACTTCAAGTAGGAGAGCAGATATCATAGCGTATCTCATTGTAAAATATGGTCATTTAGGATCAACTTTAAATAAAAAGCCAAAACTTCTTTTTTGTTTTTGGTAAAGCGGTAAAGGGTTCAAATCTCTGCCAGTTTTTATTGCGGTCTACGTCTCAGCTACAGGGAATTACTCTCTCTGTTTGTCATAGTGACCACTGTCATTGGGACTAATCATGAGGAATATTTTCGAGTTGTCCCCAGAATAGGAATAGAGGGGACATCTTGTTCCGCTAATAACTATTTAAGAGGGGAATTCTTCTTACTTTTTGTTGTGAAGGTAAATCTTTTGAACAGCACACAGATGGCACAAAAACTTCCTTTTGCAGTTTCCTACAGCAGGGGTGGGCAAACTCCAGCCCTCCAGCTGTTGTGGAACTTCAAATCCCATGAGGCATTGCAAGGTTCCCACAGCCACAGGCATAACTCCCAGAGACAGATGCATCATGGGATTTGTAGTTTTCACCTAGAGTTTGCCCACCCCTTGCCCTACAGTATACAAAATGAAAAAAAGATTTCAGCTTTAGGTGTACTTTAATGCTACCTTTTGTATGTTTGGTGGATACAAGCAGAAGATTGGGAACAAATACAGAGATTCTCCATAAATGTTAAAATGCTTCTAATTGTCCTTTTGGAAGAACAGCCCTTCTTTTGGAAGTAAATCTCTTTGTTTGTCCTTTTTGGTCTGATGTATAGACCTCTACAAGTAAATATTTTTAAACATTTAATACATGTTTAATTTCATATAAGTGTTATTTTATACTAAACTTCCATCCAAATATTTTCTAACTTGTTGTATGTTATTTTCAAACGCCAGTATAAACCTGTAAACACCTGAGCATCTGCCTGCCCCTTCACAAGGGAGTATGTACTTGTAAGTAGTTGGTGACTGATAGGTCTGGCCAAGACAGAACAGAAAATGCAATGTTATCAATGTTGCAGTCTTGCTGACCGGGGTGTTTATACCCCCTTCCTGTCCAGGCCATTTTCCAGTATTTAGCGCTGCGGTACTTTTACATTTATTCCGTCATGCAGCGCTGTACTGAAATTATTTTTTTAAGGACACATAGAGCTTTCTTTTGGTGGTATTTAATCACCACTATATAACTACTATATAATATAGTTATACACTACTATATAATGAAAAAAGTACCGACAATTTTGAAAAAAAACCTGTTCTCCCTAAGTTATGTTATAAAACATTTATTATTACCCAATTTTTTGGTAAAATATAAAAGACGGGGTCACGTCGGGTAAATAGACACCAAACATGTCAAGCTTTAAAATTGCGCGCACACGTTAAATCTAAAAAAACTACCATACTTAAAATTGACCATAGCCGACGATTTAAAAGCTTTTACCGCTCATCGGTTTAGTGTTATCAGTGATTGACCCTAGAATTATTGCTCTCATTCCGACGTTTGCGGAGATATGTAACATGTGCGGCGCAATGGATGTAATCAGCGTTTTCACACGTAGGCGGGCTTGACGCATGTGTGCATGTGGGGGCGGGGGACTTTAATTTTTTTTTTTTATTGCTTTGATATGTGATTTTTTTTTGTAACTGAAATTTTTTTAAACCTTTTTTTTTTCACTGAACTTTATTGCTATCACATAGGGAGCAAACAAGCTCCCTATGAGATAGCCAATTTGACCAACTGATTGAAGTCTGCTGTGAAAGCTAGAATTCCAGGAATGTCAATCTCTTCGATCCCCTGCAGAGCTCACTGGTTCTTCACATCAACTTTCACATCCCACATTATAAAGGTGCCCACACACCTTGCGATTATCGTACGATAATCGCGGGATATCCAACGATTGTACGATAATCGCAAGGTGTGTGGAAGGCGTGTGACCATTTCTACTGTACGGTCGCACGACTTGTGTCTTTGGAGCATGTTTGAAAACCAGCCGAAAATCGTATGATTTTCGGCTGGCTTGTGGCATGCTCGTAAGATATGCTCGTGCATGTTCAGCATTGCGGTCATCGGAAGCCCGCCCTTCAGCGGGGCGGGCTTGAGATTATCGCAAGTACTATCTGCCTGTCCAAGATGGGCAGATGGTACGTTATTTTAATTACCTTACAACCATCGCAAAAGTCTTGCGATGATTGTAAGGCTGGGCACACACCTTACAACCATCGCAAGACTTTTGTCTTGAGGCAAGGCACCCTGCTCCCCACTCCTCCTTTTTCCCTTTTCCAAGCTAGTAGATTGACAGCTTCTGCAGACTGCTCTATCTCTTGTGATCTTGTACTCAACAGGAAGTTTAGGGAAGCAGAGCTGAGAAAGTTGGAGCCAGCTGTTTGGAAACATGATGACTATAAGTGTTTGAGCAAAAAAAAATAAAGAACTGCTTTGCTGGGCAATGTATATTTGTTTGACTGGGATTCAATATTTAAAAAGTTTGAGAGTTCAATACTAATTTAAGAGGTGAGGCTTTTGACAAACCATCTAAGCCAGATGCAACATTCTTCTAAAATATGGATGTGTGGTCAGAAAGGTGGTCAGTCAGGTAGAAGTGATGTGCCACTGGGAGTGCACAGGTTTCTTTTTTATCTATTGGTGTTGGCCAAATCAAGCTGAAAGGAAAGGACACTTAAATGATAGGGAAGAGAGAGAACAGAGACCTAGAGGTATGAGCTGAATCTAGCTGAAGTGGTACAGTGTTGAAAAAGCAGAAAGGATGTGAAAAAAACAAAGTATAGAGAATTGAGAAAAAGGTAAGCAGTGGGAATAGTAAAAAAAAAAATATATATATATATACTAGAAGGAGGAGATTTATACGAGAGATTGAGATGAGCAATAAGAAAAAAAAAAACTTTTTACCCTCAGTTCCTCAAATCATCTTCATCAAAGTTATAATGACCTGGTCATTAATTAAAAGAGGTTGCATAACTGATTGAAGTCTGCTGTGAAAGCTAGAATTCCAGGAATGTCAATCTCTTCGATCCCCTGCAGAGCTCACTGGTTCTTCACATCAACTTTCACATCCCACATTATAAAGGTGCCCACACACCTTGCGATTATCGTACAATAATCGCGGGAAATCCAACGATTGTACGATAATCGTAAGGTGTGTGGAAGGCGTGTGACCATTTCTACTGTACGGTCGCACAACTTGTGTCTTTGGAGCATGTTTGAAAACCAGCCGAAAATCGTATTGCGGTCATCGGAAGCCCGCCCTTCAGCGGGGCGGGCTTGAGATTATCGCAAGTACTATCTGCCTGTCCAAGATGGGCAGATGGTACGTTATTTTAATTACCTTACAACCATCGCAAAAGTCTTGCGATGATTGTAAGGCTGGGCACACACCTTACAACCATCGCAAGACTTTTGTCTTGCGATGGTTGTAAGGTACTTAAAAAAACGTACGATCTGCCTATCTTGCATAGGCAGATCGTACTTGCGGCGATCGCAAGCCACGCCCCCTGAGGGGCGGGCTTCCGATGACCGCAATGCCGAACGGGCAGTGTGCGCTTGCGCACACCGGCCCGTATGGCTTTTATCGTACGAACATGCCACAAACCCACCGAACATCGTACGATGCTCGGCGGGTTTTCGAACATGTCCGTAAGTTAAAAGTCGTGCGACCTTACAGTAGTAGAGGTCGCACGGCTTCCACACACCTTACGATAATCGTACGATCGCGGGATTTCCCGCGATTATCGTACGATTATCGTAAGGTGTGTAGGGACCTTAAGGTGTGTGGCCAGCTTAAGACACAGTATTGATGTGGGGAGGAACCAGTAAGCACTGCGAGGGACCAAGAACATTGATAGTTCCAGAAGTGTAGGTTTCCCAGTGGATTTCAGCAGAGGAATAATTGAACGGAGCAGCAACTGGGTCTCTTCTTCCCCAGTTGCATCTGTTAAGAATTGTTTTAGTTAATAAAGGGTTGGTTGATTTAAATGAGTTCTGTATATTTGACTCCCTGTCCTCTAGAAAGCACACACACACCACAAAGGCCTTGTTCACACCAAATGCAGAGCACGCTAGTCATTAAGATGCGTTTTTGACACGTTTTTTTTTTAACGTTTAAAATGGGCTTTCAGTGCGTTCCAGGCATTTGCTTGCATTTTTTGTGTGTTCCAGAGCAGATCCAGAGCAGCTAAAATAGGGCCTGCTGCAGTTTTTTCACCTGCTCTGGATCTGCTCTGCTCTGCACGCTGCGATGTGAACTGGAGCAAAAAATACCATTGGAATACATTGGATGCTGTTTTGATCCGGTCTGCAACTGATCTGCCCTGCACCTGCTCCGCGCTTGGTGTGAACAAGGCCTAAAAACCTTGATCTGTGGTCTTTGTAAAACTACAAATTCTACTGTTCCCTGTCAAATGCTGCCAAGTAGGCTGGAACTTGTAGTTTCACAAAGCCTTTAGGAATGCAACAAATGTCCATATGGGTGCTGGATTATCAATAGAGGCAAATGCTGCTACCTTGCCTTGGACCTCATTGGGTCTTTAGTCACCTCTTGTTATGAGAGCTGTATAACAAATGTCTCTGATGGAGACCTATAGTATGCTCCGGTCATGAATAAAGGACACAAGCAGAAGTCATGTAGCAAACCTACTACACAAAAAATCTGGAAGGCAGCATACAGAATTCCACTGAACTGTTTAAAATGAATGACAAGTGCATGAAATCCCCAAGCATTTGTATGTGTATGAGAGGGTGTATAACTGTGCACAAAATGAAAAAAACAAACACTAGCAGTATGACCTTTAAAGTGACTAAACAATTCCCCTTCATGCACCAGTAGTTGTTGTATGCATACCTCCATAATTCTGGAAGTACAATGAAAAAACAAGTTCATAAAGTTCAAGTAGCCCATTACCTAGCATCGAATTGCATGATGCAACTACTTGTAGTGCAAGCATGGTACAATGAAAACTGTGTGAAGATATCTCTCACCAATGGCTTATGTTCTATTGTGATACAAATATTATGAAGATGTTATATCATGCTGCAAGTACTAAAAATAGTGTTCCTCCAGTTTCATCAGATAACCATTAATCACCTGATCAAATGTCTGTTTTTTAGTAGGATTTGTTACATTGCTAGGTATTTCTTAACCTGAAACTTTCTAAAACAGATTATATTGAAGTAGAACAGCAGACAAAATTGTTTTTGTGTTTCACAGAAGAACTCTGGGCATATTAAGCACTAATTCTTGCACAGCGTGGGGCAGGGACAAAAACAATATTGTCTGCTGTTCTACCGCTCGTTTTGATCTTGGGTCTAAAATAAAAGATATACTCACCTGTTCCTCAGTCCTGTCCAGCTGATAGACTTGTTCCTGTAGCCTCCTCTCTTCAGCGCTCCGGTGGTCTAAGGACCCATGACATCATCACATCCATTGACTTGCATTGGATGAGAGGACGCAGATCGACATTCCACAGCCAGAGGGAGGTGAGCATTCATTGCCACGGGACTGAGTATATCTTTTATATTTTAGACCCTAGACCAAAACGAGTGCTTATCTCTTGCAGTGTGGGGGTACCCCCACTGCAAGGGCTAATGTTTAATATGCCCAGAGTCCTTCTTTAAATTGAGTGGCTAAGGATTAGAATCTCTGTTAGGTTATTATTGCTATCTACATACTCCCCAACAGTCCCAATTTCCAGGGGACTGTGCTAGGATTTGAACTTAATTCCAGTATCCCATGTAATCACCCTACTGTATGTCCCAGCACTGGGTGCTGGAGAGCTCACTTGAGTGCACTTGATGCTGGTATCAGACTGCCACCCATTCAAGAAAGTGGGACATACCCCCACTTCCAGTAAAATGGTCATGTGATGAAAATGTCACATGACTCAGAGCTGTAAGGGAAGTCTAGGATGGGCTTCCTCAGTGTGCTCTGAGGAGCTGCCTTAGTCTGAGTTTAAGGGGAGCTAATCTGGGGTCTGAATGGGAATTTAAGGGGCTCTTACATGGGTCTGAATGTTAAAGCGGGGCCGATTTGAGGTCTGAATGTTAAGTGGTGACTGATCTGAGGTCTGAATTTCAAGAGGGGCTAATTAGGGGTATGTATGTTAAGGGTGGCTGATCTGAGGTCATAATGTTGACGATGGACTGGCCTGGGTGTTAAGGGACGACTGTCAAATGCATTTTAATTTTATCTACGTATAACATCTACAGCAGGGGGTAGCCAAACTACAAATCCCATGAGGCATTGCAAGATTCTCACAGCCACAGACATGACTCCTGGAGAGAGATGCATCATGGGATTTGAAGTTTCACAACAGCTGGAGGGCCTGAGTTTGGCTACCCCTGATCTACAGGTATTTATTTCCTCTGATGACGATCCTCGTATTCTCCCTGACAACGCCTTCATCTGCCTTTTGATAGATACTACAGGAAGATAAGATTCTTTTGAAAAATACCTTTTTCACCCAAAAAGCACATTATCAGCCCATGTCAGATAAAGTTCTCATAGGGAGAGTACAGAGGTAGTGCAATACATTTTCTACCCCCAAAAGAAATCTGCTGAAATAATTTTCAGACCTTTTACTCAGGCTCGTTGTAAAGAGATGTCACCAGCACTCCAATATGACAAACACGTCAAAGTTTAGTGAATCTTCGTTTTTATTTTTTAGAAGTCACTCAAAGTAAAGTCATTGCGAGCACCCATTTTTCTCATGGGAAGTCCGGTAGGTGTGCTACAGGTCTTTGGACATTTGGACACTTTTACTCAGGCTGTCACATGATGAAGTCAAAATTATTCACATTATATGAATTTGGATAGATTTGCTATGGATAACACTTAACAATATCTCTATAGAAAATGTGGTTTTGTCTTCTTTTGCACTTCAGTTACTGCTGCCATACTCACTAGCTGCAAGGAAGGTGAATTTGTTGTACTCAGACTACGCTGATGTAAAAACCCAGAGGTACCATGAAGGGTGACATGTTTCCTTATTTCTGCTGAAGAATACCTGGATAAAACACAAACATTTTAATCTGTTAACATATTCTGCCAATTAAAATTCAAGCCAGTTTGAAATTTACAATATAATCCCAATGTCACTTCAAGAGTCATCATTCATTACTAAGTTATAAATTGAAACAGTACAACCATTAAGTTACAGGGAGGTGGTACAAAAGGAAATGAAAAGCCCACCACTAAGCTATACATTATAAGAATGAACAAGGGCCTGTACTGTGGAAGCTGAACCCATAATAGGCAAGCAGAAGGCAAATGACTTGTCAGAGCTGCTCCCCTGATGATTGGCGGTCTGATTACTGGTGGGGTTTTACAATCAAGAAGCAGCAAGAAAGGTGCAGAAACCACCGATCCACAGAATGGATGTTACTGAACCAGAGAAATCACTGCACTGCAGATCTTCAGGTACGGCATTCTCTCCAGTAAGCAGAACAATAAGCGAAACAGTAATTACATTACCAAATCTCCCATCAAATCTCCTAAAACTAGCCTTAGGAAATCTCACACTGCAGATATACAGCCATGAGGCTCAAGGCATCATGCAATGATAGCATGATAAGTGCATAGACACAGGAATTGTACTGCTATTTTTCAGGAGGAATTCAAGGCAATAGGAGATTTTTGGGGTACTACTTAGGCAAAATTACATTTTCTACATACATTCCCTATATGATAGCAAATCCTAACTTTTTTTAGTATTGGTGGACTTTAGAGCCTTTTCAAACAGGCAGTCCAATCTGGTCCGCCTCTCAGTTTTTAGGTGTATCTGTTAGTCTATGGGAAGTCGGATCTAAACGTGCATGCGTCCATTTACATCCGATTACCCCCAGCTCCAGCCAGGACCGGAAAACTTTCCGTTTTGGCAGACCAGATTGTGAAGAATTGGGGTAATCTGATGTAAACGGACACATTACATCTCATTCCCTTTAGTCCTAACAAGGGTCTGATAAATTCAGTTTTTTTCCTCTTTCACAAGAAAAAAACGTTACGACATCCTTCCCGAACTCCTCCAATCAGCAGGGAATGCATGCAGGGATCCCCTGCTGATCGGAAATGACAGGGGCCCGTGTGAAAGGGGCCTTAATGCCAGGCTTAGACATTGATTTATAAACTCAGAGACGGCATGGCCTATCACAGATCAAAAAAGAAGCTAACAGCAATGTAATAGTGGAACTTTGAAAGAGTTTTAGGAAAAGTACTTATAAAGGTGGACTTTCCCTTTACGCTGCTCTTTGTAGCATCTTTCCTGTGCCACATAAAACATTGAGCAGGCAAGTTGGAATTTTTGACAGATTCCCAATTTTGTCATATTGATGGCATTTACAGCATACCAAAACTGCCTACTGCATAAAATGGAAAGTACTTAACAACCCTTGTATTCCCCCAAGATGTCATCAATCTTCAGGGGAAAATAATCTGGATGTCAATTCAAACCTGGAAAACTGAGGGCATCTAGTGGCAGAAAGGAGTTACTGCAGGGAGCCTCAGAGAGGTGATTATTGCAGCCAGAACTGCTTTTTTTGTATTAAACCCATCCCAGATTTGGCCTTTAAGGCATACTGTTGACTTTTTTTTTCTCGATACTGAGAGCTGCGTAATAATGTAACTGCTATTTGCTCAGTTCATGGTCTTCTCCGTATAAAGAACAGTGACTGTCGGCACGGCTCCCTGCAGGGATTTCCCCGTCCCCTCTCTGTTCCTGCATCGCTCACTGGAGGGACAGGCAGGGGAGGGGGCAGCAACGGTTGGCTCTGGCTCTAGAGGGGCAGAGCCAGCTATCAATCAGGCAGCGGGGTGGATCCTGACAATATTGTCAAGATCTTTCCTGGCTGCCAGCATATATCAGCAGTAGCCCCCTATATGCTGACATTAGTAAATGTACTCCTGTGACGCAAATGAAAAAGTAAAACCAAAAAAAGTTTTGACTTTACGTCTCTTTTAAGGCAGTTTAGCTGTTCAGTGCCCATGCTTTCTCTTGGCAGGCCTACTGTTGGGCACAATGCTTGCATAAATTACAGATGTTCTATCTAAAGAGTGTCTAATGATGCTGAAATGCTTGTGGTGACAGGTACAGTGAATGGTCTTGGGGTAGAAGGTCTTACACAGGGAATCAGACATCTACAGCCTGACTGGGCCAATGCACTGCAGCCTGATAATGTGGTTCCTGCTTTCACAGTCTGCCTATAATAAGGCTCTTTCTATGCCTGTCTGCACTGCCTAGTTCTTGCAATGTTCTGATTTCTGGACACCTCTACATGTATCCACTGTCTTCTTTATATAGCATCCTTCAATCTGCCCAACAATTACAGATTTTGAGAAGACTACATACTGTATATACCGGTAGAGGACATTTAGAATTAAAATGCAAATCAGGTTATAGCAAACAATTTTTATTTGTACTTGCGGCCGCTGTGCCTGAAATCCTGGGCAGCCAAATGCATCAGATTTGCACAGGTCTGCGTCAGATTTACCTCTGGAGATGATACAATTTATCACTCAAAGCCCAATAAAGAAGTGTTCAGGAGCAGCACTATTGCAGCGCTACTTTAGAGCAGCCGTGAGAAGAATCTTTTTTTTTTAAACTCACACCCCTATAGTAAATCTGTATCATAATATTTCCTGCTTAATGTGTATGTTCAGCCCAAACTTTTAAGTTGGCCATACACTGTTATTCTTTTGTTCAAACTGCGGGCTAAACTAAAAAAACATAACAGCTTCCTGCATCCATTCTAAACAGTAAGGATGTATGAATCTTCTGCTGGCCTATTATATTCTGACAGCAGCTGGTGTGCTGCTATCAGAATACCTGAACAGTGAAGGCACCCAACATTTTTTAACCCAGCTCCTTAGATTTTCTGATCGAAGGATGCTGGATGGAAGGCTGCCAACAAGGCCACCCACTGAGTGACAAAGTTTTATCAGACAGGAAGTAGGTGTAACGCTCTAACAGTATCACACATGAAATGAAGATGGTTTTCTTTAGTAGGGTAGGGAAAGGCAAGAATCTCTGTCACGTTTTTGTCTCTCTCTGTCTCTGTTGCAGATTTTTCCCTCACTTTTCTAGTGAAACTGTTGTCAGCAGGGCAGGAAGTGACAAAGCCCGTGACACCCGTGACACACTGCACACAAAGCCGTGCAGAATGAAGCAGAGCTGTCAGGCATGGAGATTTGCGTGCCGTGTGTGAGCTGACTGTAGGCAGATGAATGACAGCGCCTTCAGCCAATCGGCTCGCGCGGCTTTGCATCGTGACGAGTGGGTTTATACGCGTGAGCCGATTGGCTGAAGATGACATTTTTCATCTTGGCACGCTCAGCTACGTGAGCTCTCGCAAGCCGATGTGCTGGAGAAAAAATGACAT
This sequence comes from Nanorana parkeri, assembly GCF_000935625.1. Taxonomy (NCBI): domain Eukaryota; kingdom Metazoa; phylum Chordata; class Amphibia; order Anura; family Dicroglossidae; genus Nanorana; species Nanorana parkeri. The sequence goes on from NW_017307981.1 coordinate 156,003, forward strand.
GACACACTGCACGCGATGGCAGCGCGCCACCGCCCCGTTCTGCTTAGCGTGCAGTGTGTCACAGCCTTAAATCTCTTTAATGGAGCCCCGGATAGCGTAAAAATCTGCCAGGTCTTCTAATCCTTTCTCATTCTGTCCAAAACTAGAAAACAAAATGTTTTTGACTTGACATACACTTTCATTGTTTTATCGTTTATTAACCTGTTGACATCCGCGGTGTTAAACCCCCCTTCCCATCCAGGCCATTTTTCAGTATTCAGCGCTGCGGTACTTTGACTGACATTTATTCCGTCATGCAGCGCTGTACTGAAATGAATTTTATACCCTTTTTTGGGGACAGATGGAGCTTTCTTTTGGTGGTATTTATTCACCACTGGGGGTTTTTATTTTTTTACTATATTAAGGAAAAATAACAGAAATGTAAAAAAAAAAAACAGTTTCCTCTATATTAAATGATAAAACAACTTTATGGAGACATTAGGGGTCTCTAGGACCCCTAAAGACACCTGTGGACCCCAAAAGAAGCTGATGCAAACGAGCACATATAGGCGATCGGCGGGCTATGGACCCGCTGATCGCCTATATGTGAAACACCCGGTACCGGGTGTTCGCATTGGACGGGTCTTTTCTACCTGTGCGTGCCCGCTAGGGGGTGCGCGCGAGCAGAAAAAAAATGCCGTCTGGCGACGGCAACCCGCCACTGCAGCAGTGCCGTCCGTCCATTTTTCTACTACGTGCGGACGGCAAGAGGTTAAAGACAAGTACCTCATTCAACAGACAGAAGCAACTCGTTCAATTACTTTTTCCCCATAGTTCTCCTTAGGGTAACGGGAGGACACAAACTAGCGTCCTCCCCTTGTTACCCTAAGCTCAGTATACCGCAAGCTACAGCTCGCGGTATACTGAGACGCCGCAGCCGGAGCGGATCCCGACATGGACGTCGAGAGCCGCCCAGCTGCGTGAGTGACAGCTGGCTCTGCCTATCTAGAGGCAGAGCCAGCTGTACCTGCCCCCTCCCCCGTCCGTTCTGCCAGTCAGCGCTGGCAGATCGGAGAGGGGAATCCAGCGACCTCCCGTTCGCTCACCTCCCGATCTACTGAGCCGACCTGTGACAGTCTCATTGTCACAGGTCGGCTAGAACTATGAGGTGAGTGAAAATCACTCATCTCATAGTTCTCCTTTAAAGCTGAACTCTGGGCACAAGAACTGTATATTTAAATATATTCCTCAATAGTTATAAAGGATATACATCCACTTTATGTGCACCAAATCCCTTTGAAAACCCAAATATTACCTAGTAGAAGTAGAAGTGACATCATCCCTGTGCTGTACACATCCTGTGCAGAGATCAGAACTGTGGGAGGGGCCCAGCAGGACTGCCAGCAGAAAATTACTGGAGGGGCCAGAGACAAGACCAGTCACTTGCACTAGAAGAGAACAGCATTGGCTGGTCTTGATTACAGGAAGTTTCTGCACAGATACAAAATTCTTAAAACATTATCTTTGTAAGACATATAGTTCTATCTTTATCTCCTTTAAATCTATGGGGGTCTATTCACAAAGCTGTCGTAGGCAGCCGAGTGAACAACCGACCCCAAGTGAAGTATTCACTTCAGGCTTGTACGGCTGATTTCAACCGTATGTCGGCTGAAATCAGCCGTACTTCGGGTGGCTTCGGGTCAGCCAAACATGCTCAGCTTCGAATTTATCCTTGGCTCAGTCGGGCCGAAGAATATGCCTTCGGCTCAACTGAGCCCCTCGGCCAACTTCGGGGGCTGTACGGGCTATAGTGAATAGCCCGTACAGCAGCCCAGAACGGAAGGGGTCCTGGGGCCGAAGCTACCCGAAGGATCAGCCGAAGCTACGGCTAGATCCTTCGGTAGCTTTGTGAATAGACCCCTATGTTTTGGGGACTACAAAGTTCAGAAAACTTTTAAGCAATAACTAACATGTGTGTATTTTTAAAGCCCTATTAAACTATGTATCTAACTAAATGTTTTTCCTAAAAAAAAAAAAAGCAAGCTTGACACCCTGATCATCTTACTAATGGTCACTGAATGACATAAGCATCATCATTAACCAATGAACAGGAGTATAATTTGGCAGTGGGTTGGGCCAAGTTTTACAGGAAAAAAAATGAGATTTGCTTATCAATGCAGCTGTTTATATTTCTGGATGTGTTTTCCTCATGTGTGCTATTTTATTTTCCCAGGTTTGTTACAGTTGTATTTTTATTTAAAAATGTTACTGCAAGTTTATTGTAACAAGAAATAGCCTTCTGAACCCATGTGTAGCCCTAGAAGTGCGAATATGTTGCAAATGTCTGATTTTCATACCATAAGGTCAATGTAGTTATTAAAGTGCATTCATCTGACCATTTCAGGCTGAACTGAGCAAATGAGCAAATATTGTCCACTATATACCAGCATTTCTCAACCTTTTTCAGCCAAAACTATACAAACTCTCTTCAGTCTGAAATCTTAAAATTGTAAATGTAAAAAATAATATGTGCCTCCTCCAAAATCTATACCAGACCCTTATCCGAGATACGGGCCTGATATGGGTTTTAAGGGGAGCCCCACGCAATACACATCCGGAGAACGCCTACACATTAGGAGTTCCCTTCACATCATTGACCACTCCTTTCACATCAGAATCCCTCTTTTTACATCAGAATTTCCCCTTTACATCATGACCCCCCCCATTATATTAGGAGCCCCCATTAATGCCAGGAGCCCCTTCCTTTCACAACAGAGTCCCTCTTTACATCAGGAGCCCCCATTCATATTGGAAGTCCCCATTGACATCAGGAGCACCCTCCTTTCACAATAGAGTTCCCCTTTACATCAGGAGCCCCCCTTCACATTAGGAGCCCCATTCTTTCACAATAGAGTTCCCCTTTACATCAGGACCCCTCCTTCACATTAGGAGCCCCCATTCATATTGGAAGTGCCCACTGACATCAGGAGCACCCTCCTTTCACAATAGAGTCCCCTTTACATGAGGAGCCCTCCTTCACATTAGGAGCCCCATTCAAATCAGGAGCCCACTCCTTTCACATCAGAGTCCCCCCTCTCACACTAGCAGTATGAGAGGGAGGACTCTGATGTGAAAGGAGGGGGCCTGGATTGAGGCAAATTTCCATCCTATTCTAAATGGATCCTGCCTGACCTGGATTGGTATCATTCATTTCCATGGTGCTAGCTGCCAGCCTGCATGCACCATAGAAAGGCATGACCTCGTACAAAAATTTCAAAGCACACCTGAGAGGGGAAGAAGGTAACTCAGGGTGCCACAGCACCCTGGTTGAGAAAGGATGTTCTAAATACAAGAAGTGCAGGTATTCTTACCTGATGTCCTTTGTATATTTCTTCCAGATCTGTGCAGTAATCCACTGTGAAACTTTGTGGAATTCCTGTAATAAAGACCAGTCATTGCCACTCTCACTCCTTGTGCAGAGCTACTGGTCTTGTATCCGCCTCCCCTGCAGATTTCTGCTGGCAGCCTGTAGTGGGTGGACTTGCCAAACCCTGCTATAGCACTGGCTATGTACAGCACAGAGATAATGCCACTGCTATTTTTACAAGATAATATTTGGGTTTGCAAAGGCATTTGGTGCACACAAACTGTATTTATATCCTTTCTAGCTATTGAGGAATATATTTCCATGAAAGTTTTGTGTCCAGAGTTCAGCGTTTTTTGTTTATTTGAAAAAATGTAAAAATATTTGATTCTTAACTCTGTTCTGAGTAAGGCCTCATTCACACGTATACGCGCGTACGTGCGTATTGTACCATATGCAACATATGCAAATAAATGGCTCCATACACACAGCCGCGTATGGAGCCGTATATTTGCGTAGCGTATATATGCGCAAAAACAGAATGGAACAGAGATGCGTCCGGGCAGCGTATTTCTGCGTATTTACGTGCATATACGCGTTTACGCGCGTACATGCGTACAGCACATTAAAAATTCCATTATGAGTGATGCATTCTGGGATTGTATATGGTGCACGCATATATACGCTCGTATATCCGCGCATAGACGCTCGTATATATGCGCAAAGACGCGTATATGCTCAATATACAATTTTGCTTGCGTTGTGTGTGAATGAGGCCTTAGAAAGGTACAGCTGTGGTGGATTCACACTATTTTTCCTGTGTTTCAATATTTACAAAGTGGCGTCTCAGTGAATCCGCCATGAAATGCTGCATAGCTCAAGCATTAGAAGGTAAAATAGTTACAGTCATGTCACTACCTGTCATGCTGTTACAAGTAAGCAGCCAAGTCAATAAGAAATATCTGACAGACACGTGCTGCTTTCCACAGAGAGCCAGTGGGATGTTAACCTTGTCTGTCGGCCTCCATTAGCCTCATAGAACACAACCAAACGATTCTAGCACCCACAGAAATGAACAATGCCTCCTAACCTAGCAGGAGTAAAAAAAGAAACACATAGTGAGGAAATGCTGTGTGTACATTGCAACAAATATGAAGTAAGTCTTTTCACACATCCATTTCCTCTGTTAACCACAGTCCTACCAAACAGGGGAACATTGTGAAATATCCTGTAAAGGATCCATTGGACCTGTTTTATGCTTTTGGTGGACATCTGTTGCCAAATCTACACCCCTATATCACAGCATTTATCCTAATAGACTATACCCTAGTACACAATGCTAAAATTGTAATGTTTTCCATCATGTTTTGTAGATTGTACACATACAACATGATTTTTCAGCATTAGACTATTATCACTGATCTCTAGGCAAACAGCTGAATACACAAAAAAGGGAGCTACTGTTACCATACAGACCCGTAACACTACCTGCTAAAGATATTGTATTTCTGCCCATCCACTTCTGAGATTTACACAGCTCTGCCACTCTGGCCAGACAGGAGACCTCATTTTTCACTGCTGCAGTTCAACGAAACACAGGTTGTGTCCCTCTCCCAGCCTGTGATTGAACAGTGAAAGGAAAAGCAGCGCACTGATGAGCTAAAGCTTATCTCTCTGTCACTCTGCTTTCCTCTTCCATCAGTAATATGCTTGCACCGCAGCACAAGTGATTGGCTCTCAGTGTTGCTTCTGCCTCCCCCCAGTCTGAGCTCTGCTGTACAGGGACTTCAAGAGGCTGAAACCAAGTCAAATTCAGGTACTTACACTGCTTCCATTTTAAAAAAACACATATAAAGGATGTATTGATCAATAAAGAAGCTGCACTAATGTGTGTCTTTTATATCTGCCTGGAGTTCAGGTTTAAAGTGCATGGATTACTTTTTTCAACCGCATCACACCGCAATGCACGGTATTGCAGTACTGCGCTTTGCAGCGTGGTAGATCGCATTGTGGATGGGCGAAGCCTTTGGGGCCATTCGAATGAATGGCAACGCAATGCATCTCCCCCACTGTTAATGCACAGTAGGTGCGTTGCGTGGTAGGGCACTGAAGGTTTACAATCTGAATGCACAGTAGGTCACTCACACAGTAATCATGTAATGTAAGACTAGAGTGTAAGGTGTGTTGGCAACTAGCCTTAGCCACTTCAGGACCATAGGACCATAGGATGTACATGTACATGGTTATACAAAGATCATGGCTGGTGTTGCTGCTGGGGAGGGCTCTTGAGTACAAGCAATCTGGGGGGCTGTAGAGCCACCCGAGCACTTGTCCTGTACTGTATGTGTACCGCAACCTCCCACACACCCCACGTACACCTCCCCACCGCTTTGTCTGGGCTCTCCCGCTCCTCTGGGGATCACGCCAAATACGCTCAGTATGGAGAAAGGGATACAGACATCCCAACCTGTAAAAAATTATTTTATGGAGGTGCCCTTCTCATTTCGGAGGGGGAGGACCTCCCTGAAATGATGGCAGATAGCAAAAGAGCTAATGCTTTTCCCATGCTATCTGCTGTTTCGGGTCCACCTCTGCTGATTGACAGCAGCAGTGGGCGGGTGCAATAGCCAGCCTGCTACTGGCTACTGCAAATTGCAATAGCCAGTAGTAGCCTAGCTATTCATTTCCATACTGTCTGGTTTTATTTTTTTATTGTTTTACTCTGACGGCGGCCGATGTCAAAATAATAAAAAAAAAAAACAGATAGCAGGGGATCCCGGAAAGGTTTGCCCTACTAGAGCAGAGTAAACCTTTCCGGGATAACTTATTTCTCTCCTGGGCATCAGGGAGCCGCTATCTAATAGTGGGAGACTCCCAGAATTTCCGGGAGAGTTGAGATGGGGATAAGGCTAAAGAACGTCCGTTCCCCGATCTGCTCTTTGGTCACTGAAGCTGACAAGCGCCTTGCTCTCAGCACGGTAACCCATCCGCTAAAACGCTGCATTTTAGTAGACAGGTTAGTGCATTTTGGCACCTCCGGCAGTGTGCATTGAATCACCCATTGCCAGAGCCGTCATTGTTTACATTTGTATTTATTCATTTTTGTTAACTTTCCCTCAGGCGGCAAAAAGGCTTGGAACACCCATGTTCCTGCAGCAGGGATAAACACTGAAGCTGGATTCACACATTGTAAAAATGAGGGCAGTTTGTGTGTTGCCATGCATTGTGGCATGTGTGTTTGTGTATTGTTGCAGCCTTTTAATAGCAGTCAGTGTTTTCTTGCCTGAAAAAACGTGCATCTACCTGTGTAACCATTCATTTCTATGGACCGCAAAATGCATGTTGACACGTTGAACGTTGACACAATAAGATTCACACAGATTGCGTTTGTTGCAATGCATTGCACTGAATGAGTATGATTAGTTTGTAGACCATTTCTATGTTTGCTGTGGGTTCCCTATAGTAGTTAATTGTAAAGTAAATTACCACTGAAAGCTGCTTAGATGTAGAGAGCCTAAATTTAGCCTTATACAGCACAATCGGTGGTTTCCATCTGCAGTGTCTCTGTCCAATGTTAGCCCTGGTACACTCTAAAATGGAGAACAGTTGTTGGCCATCATTACCTTTTAACATGATTGAACTAAACGATTCAAGTGGAACTCCAGGCAAACCTTTGTTTGTTTTGACTAAATGGCTACTTCCATCAAAGTTTATTCTCATGGGGGTTTGATTTGTGACAGATTCACTTCAATCTGCAATGCAAACTACTGTTCAGTCTGCCAACAGTCATAAAAAGTACCTCCTTGTGGGCTGGACAGGCCTACCAGAAGTTCCCATTTTATGACAGGGCCTTCAATACAGAATTGCATTGGGCATCTGAACTATTTGTGGGGGCATATAACTTTGGGTTAATTCAAATTAAAGGGAGCCATATTGTACAGTATACCCTTGCAGACCTGACTTCTGAAAAGTGTACAATAATTGTGGGAAATGCACCTTAAGTGCATATATGAAAAAAGTTGGATATGCAAATTATCCAGTTGTTTTTCTTAATCAAGCAATTTAATAGCAGCATTGATTCCATGTAAAACTTTTATGTTTCCCTCTAATCAATAGTACTAGTAACCATGCAAACAATAACTTATCACACCATATACTGTAAATCTCTCATATTTTTCAGTTTGTTGATGAAGATCTCTTCCTTTCTTCAGTGACTGAGAAAACTGAGAGCGCAATTATATTGTATGTTATCTGGAGTAGAGCTGATATATGATGCACAACCTTTTAGAAGAGGTGTGTACGCCTTCATTCCTCTGTAACTTGTGCCCCAAGGGCTACTACGGTAAAAGCTCCACCAAAACCACACTGTAGATCAGCTATGCATATTGATTCTCTACAACTGCACAAGTAGTACATTGAGAATTGAACAAATCCCCCAACACAAGAATAAATAAAATAGTTTTCTACAATAACTTCTACATCACTCAAATAATACAGCGAATCAGGGTCAGAATAAAAATAGATTTCTTTAATTTCTTTGTGGCAATATCTGTGTTCTGGCCTAATCTGAATAGTGCAAATCAGTAAGTGCAATAACAATTATACTGATAATATAATGTTATTAATATCTTAAAATGTATCTATATTATATGGGCAATGCTTATCGCCCTGTTTTTATATACAGTATATGGGCAATGAATCTCCCTGCTTTTATATAAAGTCAATGGGCAATGATGGTCTCCCTTCTTCTTTATACAGTACTGTATATGGCCAATGTTGAGCTCCCTGCTTTTATATAAAGTATATGGCCAATGCTGATCTCTCTGCTATTATACAGGGGTAATACTTATCTCACTGCTTTTTTATAAAGTATATGACCAACGCTGATCTCTCTGCTTTTATATAAAGTATATGACCAACGCTGATCTCTCTGTTTTTATATAAAGTATATGACCAACGCTGATCTCTCTGTTTTTATATAAAGTATATAACCAATGTTGATCTCTTTGCTTTTATATATGAGCAATGCTGATCTCTCTGCTTTTATTTATGGGCAATGCTGATCTCCCTGGTTTTTTTAATAAAGTATATGGCCAATGCAGATCTCCCTACTTTTATATACAGTACATAGGCAATGCTGATCTCACTGCTTTTATATACAGTACATAGGCAATGCTGATCTCACTGCTTTTATATAAAGTGTATGACCAATGCTGATCCCTCTGCTTTTATATAAAGGATATGGCCAACGCGGATCTCCCTGCTTTTATACAAAGTATATGGACAATGCTGATCTCCTTGCCTTTATATACAGTATGTGGTCAATAATGATATCCCTGCTTTTATGTAAAGTATATAGACAACTCTGATCTCCCTACATTTATATACAGTATATGGATAATGCTGATCTTCACACTTTTATATACAGTGTATGGACAATGCTGATCTTCACATTTTTATATCTATGGACTGTGACGATCTCCCTTCTTCTACATACAGTATATGGGCAATGCTAATCTTTCTGCTTTTATATACAGTATATGGGCAATGCTGATCTTCACACGTTTATATACAATATATGGGCTGTGACGACCTCCCTTCTCCTACATACAGTATAAAGGCAGTGACGATCGCCCTACCTTGGTGATCTAGAAGTTCTCAGTAATAAGAAGTATAAAGAGAGTGAAAGGTATGTGTTTACCTGTTGAGTTTAAGAGCGAATGCCCTTCTCTCGGCGCTGGACAGTGAAGCCATGGTGTGTGATCCCTGTGCCCCAGTGCTGCACTCTCCTTCATGCCTGTGTACTTTCAGCGAGCTGTCATCTGTCACTTCCGTATTCCCCCTCCCTCCCTCTCTGCCTGCTGCCACCCTGCCTGCCTACTGGGGGAGGGATGCACAGCTATCAGGACGATCAGCTTGTCACAATCTACTTTTCTTCTACTGTTGCCATTTCATTAGGATCTCCTTTTTTTTTGCTCAAGGTTGTCAACAGGATGAGCTCCATTCAGTGTTTAAAATAAACAGATTTCCGAGTTTTTGGAGGATCATTATAAGTCATATCCGCAGCAGTCAGCTGTTCCGATCAAGGTTTATATGCCTGCTCCAAAATGGGGTGACGTCTTCTGCTGTCCCACGTTGCAGATTGAGGAATGTACTCTGCTCACACAGGCTTGTTAGGCTTAATCATGTTGAAATGTGACCCCTGCTCTGACAGGGGGTTAAGCTGCTCTTTCATAGTGCTCTGTTCTCATTCCCACATTTAATTATGAGGATCACAGTGTGGCTGCACATTTCTCCAGTCCTGGAGTCTTGATCCTAGTCTTCTGGGTTATTATTCTATAACCCCCATACAGTTTCATCATTCTTCAATTTCCTGCCTTTGTCTGTAAATCTGCATGGCTGCATATGCAAAATGGAACTTCTGCTTTCGGAAGCCAACCCAAAGGTGCAGCACTCCCACATCTTCATTGGTAAAATTAATCTTTTAGTAACACAGACAGATGTGTTTTGTGCTACATGTTCATATGTATCTGTCAAACGTTGGAAAATCTTATACTAAATGGTTTCAAACCTTGTGTTAAAGCAGAACTCCAGGGAAAATTGTTCTTAACCCCACTGCAAGGCTTAGTGAGCTTGGAGTGGTGACTGCTTTACAACACACACACAGGGACCATGGGGAACAAAAGTAGTCACCCTCCAGAAGGACAGTGACAGCATGAATTCAGAGATGATTTGAGGAACTACAGTCAAGTGATACACAAACAAGATACATTTTTATTAATAGTTAAAGTGACATTAAAGGATTTTTTTTTCTCCCTCCCAATGTTAGTGTAGGGACTTACCTTAAATGATGCCTCTTAATCCGATCATCTTCTTCCTTGCTGTCGTTTTTAGCTGTCCCTCCAGCGCTGGTGCGGGTCTCCGATCCAGCGCTGACTCCTCTGTCCTCTTATCTCATGTCCAACAGGGTCTGTGCGGGTTCACGCTGCTCCATATACTTACCTTGTGTCTCTCCTCGTCTCCCGGCCGAACATCTGAACTGCACATGCGCCCGCCCCAAGATCCTTTGCGGCCACCCGAGAAATGTTCAGATGTTTGGACGGGAGAGGGCGGCGGAGACACAGGTTTCAAAAGTTTTTTTTTTTTTAACGTTTTTGCATATATCTACTGCTTGCTAGCAGTAGATATATGCAAAAAAAACATGAGGGTTTAATAACTCTTTAAAGTACTTCAATGCACTCCAGAGTTTAGGCTCCATTCACATGTGAGAAGTTTTCTGCGTGTATTCGGCCGTACGAATACAAGTGGAACCGCACTAAACATAAAAAACAATGCATTGCAATGTGCATTGTTCAGACTATTGCAACGCAAAATAATCCAAGCGCGATTTTATGGGCGGATTCCACATGTTCTGGCTATAGTAATAGCTGCAAACAAGCGAAATCCACCCGTATGTTAACATTTGCGCGGTTTCTTTCTGTGTGGTTTTCCATGCGAAAGACCACACGGAAAACGCTACCGCTATGTCTGAATGGAGCCTTAGTGTCACTTTTAAAATGCATTTCCCTGGGCTAGCTAATAAAATGAACATAAACATCTGATTGGTTGTATAGGCAGCAAGGCTCTTTTTCTTTTCACTACTTTTTATGAAGCAATTCCGAAGAGGAACAGAGAAGAGTTCAAGGCACCAAACTGCCGCCTAAGTTTCACATTCCTAGGTGGTTTTAGAGATATTTTCACTGCACTGCCCTATGTTAACCACATAATTTTTATCTTTGCCTTGCTGTCTTCCTGGGTGTGTAGCTTTCATTCATCAAGAAAAGAAAGAAATATTCAGCTCCAGAAAAAGGCCTCTAAAAATACGTTTTGGTCTTGGCAGACGGACTCTAGAATGTTGCTGTAGGTTGTAACAGGGTCTCTGCACTTTCTACTAGGCTTAGCTACATTTATCGGGACAAGTAAATATTATACTGGAGTCCGTTCTAAAAATAAGGCTTTATTCAAACATGTGGTATTTCTGGCAACGCTGTGCTTCCAGGTATAAACTGTGGCAACACATCTGCACAAAAATGCAGAGATTTGTTATCTATTACTATACAAATAAAAAAAACAAATATACCATTTTATTTTATTGACTTTTATTATTAAAGCAAAGTCTAGTAAGCACTATAGGTATCTAAAACTGAAACAATTTGATTTTATTATTTTCTTATGGTTTTTTTTATTTAATGAAAAGCCGGATAATATCTGTATCTGCACATTAAAAAGTGTCAAGTTACTCTGAACAATTTCAAAGTGAATCTGTCCCCATAGAAATGTAGTATATGGATGTGTCCCCTGTGCTCCTCACAGCGATTGGACCTGAACAACCGTGGTGCTGGCAGTGATAGTCACGGGTGGTGCTGTGTGTATCAAACTTGTAGAAGATGAAGCCAGCACTCCAGTAGCAGAATTAATCCTTGTGCTTATTTACTGAAGTGAAATGTCACAAACGTGATATAGCAAACACTTCAAAGTATCACTTGAGCCAAAACTTTCGGTTTTTAATACATTTGGGACCAATAGAACCTATGTTATTTCTGGGCTTCACACTTTTTAAAAAGGTTTTTAGGCCTGTCCCAATCGCTTATTTTCCTGGTGGTGGAAGATCACTCACTGTGTCATTACTTGTAAGTGAAAGGCAATGTGGTGGGTTCATGACACCCTGCATTCACAGAATCTCCTGCCCGATTATTTTATTTTTAAAGATATTGGCATAGTGTGCGTTTTTAAGCTTTTTTTTCTGTCTATATCTTTTCTGAGGGAGTTTCCCCTCGCTTTCTTTATGTCACTATGTTGCCCTGATGAAGGGACCCTGTGTGGCCCCAATACGTTTCCTCTCATTAACATGCAATGATTCTAGATCTTTAACCTTTTGTTAAGACAGATAGTGTTCAAATCTAGTTTACAACTGATAACGAGAGCATCCATAACAGTACATACAGGGCTAACTATGGTAAACTTCAACTCCCTGGCCAGCTCCTTAATATTACATAGCAGAGGGAACATTTCAGTTTTGGGTATTTTAGAAACGCAAGTTAAATGTAAGCAGCATTTTTATTTATTTTAATTTTTTTAAAGTTATGCTATGTGAATGAGAACATGTAACAAATATTGAATAGGCTTATCCGAATTTGATTGCAAAAGTGTAAATGCACTTTAATAAAAGTGTCAGCCTCTTAAAAGGAAAATGTAGTCTCTTTTTAATAGATATCATCTTAATGTAAATAGCCTTAGTTCCGTCCCCCGACTCCTGTTCCGTTCCCGTGCCCCGCCTCCTCTGCTATCGACGGTCGATACCCCACCTGCTCTTAGGTCGCTGGCCAGTGATATAAGAGGACACCGCCTCCTCCATTCCGTACACCGCCCTCATCTGCCGCAGCGGCTGGCTATCACTGACACAGCTCCGCAGTGGCTATGAGGAGAAATGCGCCGTGGCCGCTGCTGAGCTGTGTCTGAGACAGCCAGCACCCCCACATGCCATAGCGACCCAGGCTGCCCTGGCCGGTCCCCCCTGTGCCTGGGCACCATAGCGGCCGCCTGGGTCGCTATGGCGATTGTTACACCACTGGCCCAAATCATGCCAGGAAAACATGCCCCAAACCATAATACTGCCCCCACCAGCTTGAAGGGTTGTACTCATGCATGTGGGGTGCATGCTTTCATGCTGTTCCCGCCAAATTCTCACTCTGCCATCTGCATGATGCAACTGGAAACGTGATTCATCGGACCACATTACTTTTTTCCAGTGCTCGAATGTCCAATCCTTGTGTTCCTGTGCGAATTGGAGACGTTTTATCTTGTTAACTGCAGACAGCAAAGGTGTTCGAACAGACCTTCGGCTTCCATATCCCATACGATGCAGTGTACGGCGAACAGTGTGTTCAGAGATCATTTGAGAGGATCCCTGATTAAGATCTGCAGTAATTTGATGCACTGTTGCCCTTCTGTTGTCTTGTACCAGTCTTGCCACTCTCCGTTCT